>NC_090198.1:5047119-5347119 GCF_033026475.1 Channa argus
AGAGGATCAGGGTTTGACTCTAGTGTGAGATGTTGGGCGCTTAAATGATGATCGTTATGAAAGATGAAGTTTCGGGGTTGCCACTGTACTGCACTGAAAGCTCAAAGCGTCGATCACTGTACAGTGGGTACCCCTAGCGTCAGCATGTAACGCAGAGGGGAAAGGAGAAAGCTGTGATTTTCAAAGTGAGAATAGACTAAATAGGCTGCAGTCCCCATGCAACCCTGAGTAGGATAAGTTGTTATAGAAAATGAATGCATGATAATATAGGAGTACAAGTAAATCCTGGTTCTCCAGCTTTACTGGTGGTAAAACAACACACAATGAATATCACGTTTCCATAAAGTTCCCAACTCCTGTTGTTTCCAAAGTTCTCTCACTACCTCACTTAATAACCTTTTTTTCTGGGCAAAACATTTTTAATAAGCTCTATTGGATGCTTATCAACCAAATGTCCCCCCACAATGCAATTACTGTTGAGCCAAGATCTGCATCTCAATCACCGTTGCATCCACCACCCCCAATGTTAATATGAAAGAAAAAGGAGAAACCTCTGAAGATGAGATGAGATTCACAGCTTATTAGAAAGATGAAAGTCAAAGAAAGAGAGAGAAGAATGCTTTAATCCACATCATTTTGTACTGGCTGCCTGTTGGCTTTTTGAAATTAGACATTAGGGACATATACAATTGCATCTCTCCTTCCGCTCCCTGTTATGCTCTGTTTTTCTTGTCTCAATCGCTTAAGTAATTAGAAAACTGCTGAGACCCAAAGGACAACAACAACAACAAAAAAAAAGCATAGGGAGTAATAGTTAAAATAAACAAACAAACGGAGAGAAAATTATTGTTTTTTTTTTTTTTTTTTCCCAGTTGTACCATTTTCAAAACTCTTTTCATCACCCTAGATACTATGAGTTACTGAAACTGTAGCATACAGACAAGCAGAGAGGGAAAAGAGAGAGAGAAACATAAAAGGTTGGCAGATGTCACTAAGAGTAAAGATATCAAACATTTAAAATTTTGGAGAGAATAAAAAACCCTCACCCTCCGTAGCACCAAAACATCCTATTATTCATCATTAATAGAAGAATAAGAAAGGAAAAAGAACCCCCAGCTTCTTTGCAGCACCATAGCCAGGCTGACAAAGCTCCTAGCTCTGCTGAGCCAAGTATTCCCCTAACTCTCAGCAACAATGGCTATGAATTTCTTAACAAATAAAATTGTAACTTTTAGTGAATACATTTCACCAGATCTTCCCCACGATTGTCACAGATAGATCCTCATGCGCAATATCTCTGGAGTATTTTATATAACCTCAATCTCACAGACTGCATCTTCCATGTACTGTAGATCTCTAGCTGTGAGGCAGCAGCGCTAACCACTCCACCACCGTGCTACCTCAATTTGTTTATGTAAATGATTAATCTTCTAAGCAAACAGAAGTTAGTAATAAAGTTCTAGTGTAGAGGGTTATGTGCGAGGGAATACTTTTCACTTTATATTCAGACATTTATTATTTTATTTATCTTATCCTGTGAGTTCAGGGTCACCACAGCAGATCATTGTCCACATTTTGATTTGGCACAGTTTTTACACCGGATGCCCTTCCTGACGCAACCCCCCCCAATTTCTACCAGGCTTGGACCAGCACTGCACATTTGGGGACGGGAATGGGCTGTTGGGGGTTCAGTGTCTTGCCCAGAGAGACTTTGACATATATACCGGGGATTGAACCACTGACCCTGTGGTCCATGGATGACTGCCTTCCCAACTGAGCTAAAGCCTGTATGCACCCATACAGGCTTGACGGATTGATCCTTAATTAATCAATACTTTCGATATAGGGGTCGTATCGAAAATGATCAATCCAAAAGTCAAAATATCGACATTAAGGGCTTTTTTAAACCAGTGATTTTATTTATTTTGCATGAAATATAATATTTAAAATGCGCTTGTATATAACACTTTTTCTTATGCAGCTCCCATCGCACGTCACGCACATTGGTCACCCCTCCCTGCTCTGCTGTCTTTTGTTGCCCTACCATCACGTGACTCAGCAGCGCCAACAGCAAGCAGGTGCAGAGAGAGTTGGTGGTGCCTCCCTTGGTTTCACTGTGTGGAAGTATTTTACTGCTGTGAATGAAAACACAGCGAATTGCAACGTCTGTAAAAAGGTCATTCTCTACTGTGGTAACACCACCAACTAACACAAACACATAAAACGACATGACAAAGAGAGCTCGGAACTACAAAAGGAAGGCAAATCTTTCAGACAGAGCCCCGCCGGCAGCGAGACAGAAGTCACTGGAAGAGTCCTGTCATGCTTCAGAAATAATATCCTAAATATTAGGATCGATACAAAATTTTGCAGTATCGCCCACCTCTAAAAGCCGCCCCCTTAGGTAACAGCTATATTTATATTTAAAACAGATATTTAAAACATAACAGAGAATCAAAATTTAAGAATAGCTAAAAGACATAAAGGCCTGGGCATTCTCTAATTTACTACCTAAAAATTCAGAAAAGAGCTAAGTTCTTGTATTTGGGCTTATAAAAGCATTGAAAAACACCTACACACATTTGTATTTGTATTATCTGCTGTTTCTTTTATTCGTTAAAATGTTTGTAAAATGATCACAAAACACACAAAAACGCACATTGAGTACATTGTCTATACTTGTCTTGAGAAAGGAAGGTTATTCTCAACGATATATAGCCAAGAAATTAAAGATTTCATTAGAAGATGTACACTAGAAGACAGAAGACACAGCAGAAAGCCCGAGCGCACATCTGCCCAAGGACACAACTACTTACGAGTGTCATCCTTGAAAAACAGATGCCTCACTGCTACTCAATTGGCTGCATAGTTGAATAAAACAAGAGAGAAACCAGTGTGCACAGACACTGTGAGTAGGACACCAAGAAAAAACCCTAATAAGGTCAGTAAATCGGAAGAAAAGGTTGCAGTGGGCCAAGATGCACAAAGAGTGGACTTTAGATGAGTGGAACAAAGACTTGTACACTGATGAGTCAAAGTTTGAGGTGTTTGGAACCAAGCAAAGAACATGTGTCAGATGCAGAGCTCATGCCTGACACCATGAGTGAAGTATAGAGGTGAAAACACGATCATCTGGGGATTCTTTGGAAATGGAATAGTGAGCGATCTGCATCATGTGCAAGGCATCAGCATGTACCACTCTATAGTAAAGTAAAGTACACAGTAGTAAATTATTTGGAGAAGATAGTAGGCTTTTATTTTGCAGCCACTTCCTGTTCCTGGTCTCGTCACATTTGTCCCCGCTTAACTAATCAGTGGTAATCAGTTTCACCTGCTCTCGCAACTCTCACTTCTGCTGTTGGTGCCTCAAGTAGTGCATCCTATCAAGTAGGGGACTGTCTACTATTCAAAATATTTTAAGCAAGATGTATTTTCTTTTCCCTCTAAAATTATCACTTTAGATTAAAAATGTCACATTCATCCATTTGATTTGGATGAAAGAGTTCACCACTCTTTATTATGCAATATTCAAAAGTCCACTTACTCTTATTCATGTCATTTTAGAGTTTTAAGCTGCAAATCATATTGTGCATGAATAGGGCCCTTTAATATTTGCATAAATTAGCTTGTTAAACACAAGGTGTAAAGTCAGACTACAGATGTTATAGTAATGTGTCATACACACATATAATGTGTTATTTTTTTTTCTTCTGGTCATCTCATTTTCTGATTTTATCATGACCTGGGATCAGTATTAATGCTTCATGACTGTAGTATATTCAGATACAACGTTGAACCTTTTAGTTATATTTAACTTTTATACAAAAGCTCGTGTCTGAGACAAATTAATGAATTGTTTCAAAACTATAATCCCTTAGTCACAGAAATAACACCTAAAACTTTATGACCCTGATATTGCAAAATAACTCTTTCTACCATCTGAGCCACAGTTGCCTCAACTTTAACATTTATTTTGAAATATTCATTTAATAACTGGAGATTATACTGGAGATTATGTATTTTATTTATTTGTTTTTATTTGTTTTGCATTTAATTAAATCTCATTGCCCAAATTACTATAATAAAACGCTTTAATATTTTCTATAAGTAAAATATTTCGGCTGCGGCAAGTAAAATATTTCGGCTGCTTGCTCGAAGGACAAGTGGTTGAAATAGTTTAATTTGCTGTGTGTATTATTTCAATAATTATTCACCTGTGTTTTCTACAACGTTTATAAAAATAAATATTAATTTGCATTAGCTGGTGATGTGTGACTAATTAATTTGTTTCAGTTAATAAATGATTAACCTTTTAAATCTATACCTATTCTAGTGCCCTACAATGACAAATCATTGATTAATGAATGTGCTTGCTAGTCATGATGAAGAACATGATGACGAAGTAGTGAATCTAAGCAAACCACAACATTTTATCTAAACCTAAACCCTGAGATGTCTGAGATGTCTATGCAAACATAGAAATGCTACTGCTTCCTTCATCTCTGAGATAACACCTCTATTCAAGACTCTAGCAAGCTTCTTACCCAACTGAGTGAGCCAAGACGTGTCCTTTTCTAATAACTGTGTCTGTGTGTAGCCACTGAGGGTTATTTATCACAGCAAGGTGTCAGGTGTGCAGCAGGCTTCTGCACTCCCATGTGATAAATGCTAGATAATATAAGCATTATACCTCCCTCCCTTCTCCCTCCCTCTTACTCTTCATCTTCACATACACGACCCACCCCCCATGCTCTCTTCTTAGTATTCTTAGACCATTTCCTGCTACTGTTCTTCTTAGGAAAATGGATTCATTTCACATTGAAGTTACCAGTCACTGCTGTTTAAAGAAATGCTGTGTTTGGAACCTTTGATGTCAATATCAGTATATCAGTGCGTGATCATCACTCATTTAAATGTTATTTTTTTGGAGGTTATTTTCAATACAAAATGCGACAGTGAGACCTTTATGAAACAGAATATAACTGCATTAGCTCAACGAGTTGCTTCCAGGTAGAATCGTTTGTTTTTTTGTTGTTGTTGTCGTTGGCATCAGTAAACAGCGTTACCAGGTTCTTTGTGGGCGACCTTCATTTGGTTTGAGCAAAGACGACAGCTCAAAAGTGTCTGTACCTTTCTCAATCTAGCAGAGCTTTACAAAGACATATTGCTTCAGATTGATAAAAAGAACAATTTTCAAAGCCTAAAAACATAGCAGGTACACAGTGGGCTCCAACGTGTACCACCCAATCTAACTCCTCTGTAACAAGGTAGGAAGTAACAGCTGATAGTGAAAAGTACATTTGGACCAATTCAGCCTGAACGAAAGGTGCAGGTATTAAAGTGAGTTAAGGTGGCACCATGACTAAGGCAGTGGTGTGAAAAAGCACTTGTCTACAACCACAAGATCTCTAACTTGGTATCCTGAATATAGCTTTGAGCGTTCACCAGCTTTCCAGTGGTTGGAAGCTGCTGAGCAGTGGTGTATGGATGTATTTAGTTAAACAGTGGGTATAGAAAGATTCACCCACTCTTGAATGGTTGATTAAATTTTTGAAGAACACATTTTACAATGTAATCTAAATTAATTAAAATTATAGAATTATCACCTAAATAATCACTGCTATAGCCAGTTGGTTCCCTCACCTGAGGGAAGTGAATGTGTTTAAAGTACTGCAGTATAAATACACCTGTATATAGAAGGTCCACTCACTAGTTAGTGACTCAGTATCAAGGCCACGACTACAACGTTAAGACAGAAGAACACTTCATCCACTCTCCAATATAATAGTAATCTGGCACATGCATAATTTTGCTGAGTGAACATAATTAGTAGTGATGGAGGCCAAGAAGACACCAGGGACTCCACTGAAGGACTTAGAAGCATTAGCAGAAAAACGACTGGACTAAAAATATGTAAAAACAAGCAATTCTGGATCCTGAAATGCTATTGTTTCTACGATGGAGGCGGTCATTGCAAAAATACCAATTTTAAGGGGAAATACAGCAGCTAAAATGAAACTAGGTTGTCTTTTAATCACAGCTGTTTGAACTGGTAACTTGATGACCGGCCTTAACTTCTCTATTATCACAATTCGGAGTTTCCTCCAAGCTGGTCTTTTGTCATTTCTGAGTAAATTCACTCTTGTATTTCATCACTTGAACTGTATTTTTTTGTCAGCTTTAGATCTGCTTTGCTGTTGAACAGTCTAATTTTTTTTTTTTTTAAGAACCTGAGCAAGAGAGTGTCTGTCTGAATTAATGACTCACAAACCCAATCATTACAGGCCACAGGAAGACATATTATGGGTGCTGAAAGCTATTGGGACCTTCTCTGATCTTAGTCTGTCTGCCTTCTTCACACACATACTGTGTACTGCCGTAACATTTCTTTCCCTCCTGCAAAGCAATAAACAACGAAGAAAGTGCAGTTATATATCAAATGGAGGCATATTTTAGTCACACCATCTCCAAAAATAGTCATAAAATGCAACTGCTGCTTGCTGTGCTATACAGGCTTACTGTCTGTCATCAGTGAGCGGTATATCTGTAGCTTTTATAGCATTTCAGATTTGTTGTAATAGTGACAGAGAGTCAGTTAATGCAGATTAACAAACGACACGAAAACATTATCCATCCATTCATTATCTGTAACAGTTTGTCCTGTTTAGGGTCACGAGAGGTCACTGGGTGAGAGGCGGGACATACACAGGCAGACAACCATTCACACCTACGGGCGATGTAGAGGCCACACAGAGAAGACACGGTCGGTCGGGGCGCAAAACACGCAAGCCTCTAGCTGCGAGGCAGCAGTGTTAACCACGGCCAACCTGCCCTGAAAAAAGTATTATTTAATTTAAAATGCAAATTAAATGTATTGTTTAATTCGCCTTTTCACAGGACTTGCGTCTGTTTTAAACCAAACTACTACTTAATGCAATTGCAACCAGAGGATTTAGCCTTGTTTTTTACGGGTCAAACCTGAACAATACAATGAGAAATTAAACTTCTACATGATGATAGTTATTTGTTGTGACGATACGGTAGCAGATGAAGTGCATTTGACCAGGAATATGCATGCATCAGTTCACTTTGGCTCTTTTTTATTCTAGTATTCAAAAAGGTATTATTTCCTATTAACTGCCTTTAACAATTAGCGTTTCTAACTTGATTTTACTTTACTGATCTTTTCCAACGTGTGTTCTACCCACACTAATGATCTTATCCTTTCTGCCGTGAACGGACATTTGCCCCTGGTCCTGAAAGCCACCACATGCCACCACCATACTCTTACAATAGGAGAGTTTAGTATTATATTTTATTAATCTGCCGTGTACCATACAATGGGCTATGTATTCATTTCATTGTTAAATTTTAATTGTTAAACTTGATCAAAGTCAGCACCACTTTCTCAAACTTGGTATACGTACAATTTGGTAATGGCGCGAAAATGACAGCATATTGGACAAATAATTGAAAACACAAGTCATATAAGAAAATACAAGGACATCTACTAGCTGCATTCAGCTTCTTCAGAGGAGAAGCCTCTCATCTGTGAGAAATTATGCTTTTTATGAAAAAAAAAATAATGTTCTGAATCCCAAAAGGCTGAAAGTAGAGATTTTATTGGTTAAGACCTTTTTCTCTTTGGTTTACATCAAAAGGTTATAAATAAATGGGCACTTTTTAAATGGCTCATTCAAACTCATATATTATTGTTTTTTTCATTACACATTTTATAGTGCAAGTCCTTTTTTTTCACACTAAAACGGGGTCAGACAAAAGCAGTGAATAAAATAAAAGTAATAAAAAAAAAGAAGCACTTTATAGCAATATGTTTGAGTAAATGTGCTCCAATGTGCTTTATAATACAAGCACCGCCATCACTCCCACACAGTCCTTTGTGTATTCACACCACCCGCTCATAAGAAACACCCATTCAGACCCCTCCAAAAGCTTTGGAATGACAAGGTCAATTAATTTGTTTGCTTTATGCTCAAGACATGTTGGCTTTGACAACGCAAAATGGATGTGGGACAAAAATTGAGAATTTTAGCTTTATGATTGGCAAACTTGTTTGATCAAAAGTCAATTACAATTGGTTGCAAATCTCTCAGCAAGTCCATCACTTATTGACATAACCAAACCAATTTCTTGTTTCTTGTGATTTGCTTTTCTGTGCTTTTAATTGTTTGATTTGTTGGGGTTCTCACTTTAGTCTTCTCTTCAGCGGGTGATATGCGTGTTCACTTGGGCTTGGTATGGTGATCAACTTGACCCGTGTAAAACCTCCCACTGTTACCCCCTGGTTAATTGGTTTAATTAGTTTGCTGCATGTTTAGATTATTGTGTTGCTGCTTGCTGAAGCTCCTCCCAATTAGTTTTGATATATATTTCTGTAAATTACCCGCTAAAATGTTTCTGTAGATATATCAATTAATTCTGCTGCTGCTATCTTAAGTTAAATCATCAGTAAAGGTAAATGACACTGTTTCCGGATCAGCCATTTAGCCCAAGACATGACTTTACCTCCACTGCGGTTTACAGATAAGCTTGTATTGTTTTGGATGATGAGCAGCTTTTTTCTTCCTCAATACTTTGGCCCTTGTATCACTTAATAATCACTTAATAGGGGTTCATCTTAGTCTCATCAGTCCAAAAAACTTTCTGTACTTTTGTTGCTCAGTCTTTGTACTGTTTTTGTAAATTACAACCTGGCACTGCGATTTGTACTGCTGATGAGGGGTTTGGATCTTGTGGTTTGGCCCCTTTATTTCTGCTTGCAAAATTGACAGATTGTGATAGCATTAGTCCTGCTCTGTGGAGTTTCTTGGTGATTTCACTGACTGTTGGTTTTTTTTCACAGGTCTCACAGTACATGGTTTAGCTGTCATAAGCCGTTGTTGTTTTCCTTGTCTGGCCTGTTTTGTGCATGTTGCTCAGTACACTAGTGGTTTCTTTCTTTTCTGGACTTTCCAAATAGTGGTACTCAGTAAGCCTAATGATTGTGCAATGTCTCAGCTTGACTTTTCCTATTTTGTTCAGATTAAAAATGACAACTTTATTTCCTCATAGAAAGTTCTCTGATCTTCACATTGAGAACAAATTCAACCAAGAACAATCAATCATACTGAACAATAAACACAGTCAGTTGCATTTTGATACTTCTGCTCAATTAAAATTAGGTTAAAAGGGGACTTTTTTCCCATTTTCATATTTCTATCTTTTGCTCAAACGTTTCCAGTGGACAGCTAGCAGAAATAAACTGACCATACTTCTCCATTACTTGTGCAGAGGACTGTGTATGTATTCTTTTGTCCATGCCACCCACCTTCATCTCCATCATTGGCACTAACGGTAAGAATGGCAAAGCCTACATCAGCATCCTCATCCACATCAACTTCATAGGCTGCCTGAGAGAAGGCTGGCTTGTTATCGTTGACATCGCTGATAAAAACGCGGACATATGCTGTGTCTGAAAAAGAAAAAAAAAACAATAAGTGAGAGTGAGAAAGAGGTAAAAGATGGTGATAAACATGAAGCTATTCCAATTCTGTCAGTGTGAACCTGAGCATCTCCTTGGATGGCAACAATTTAGTCATTTAGACACAAAAATAACTTCTTTTTTATTCTTCTATCACTTTTGTCCACTACTTTTCTATTACATATTTCACCCGTCTCCAATTTATCCATTTTATCATTCAGCAGCTTTTTCCCTCTAAAGCAGAGCACAAAGCACCCTTGGGGGCATCAGTGCAATGCTAGAGTAGTTTACAACACAAAAAGCTTAACTTTCTTGCACATCGTTATCAAAGCAAACATAACTGGCAACCCAGACTTCAAAATAAGATACATTATTCAAGCTAAGGTGGAAGAGCTAATTTACAGTTTATGGCACAGATGGCAAACGACTGCAGCTTTTGGAAGAACCAAACATATACACTAGTATTTTTTTCTGTGTTTGGAATCTGTCTTAGAGGTTCACTAACATGTAGGGAAGGACGGAGAAAACACAGAAAGTAGATGTGGCAGATGTGGTACTCATGCCCTCTCCCTCCCTCTCATCTGCTAATGCTGCCTGTTCATCCGTGTTTTCACACTTCCAAAGACATGTATGTGTACAAATCTCACCATCAACCCTGTCCTACATACTGGCTTATAAGTGGCAGGTGAGCTTGTTTTCCGCATGTGGAAACAGTGTTTATCAAGGTTATTTCTGTGAATGGATGGATAACACATTTTGTTCTCTCTCATTTGCAAAGTAAATACAGCAACTTTTATCTGTTTTTTCCCCAATGACCAGTGGGGTTTTCAACTTGGCTTTTTTTGAATGCCCGGAGTAATATTTTAGCCACTGTACACAAACAAGTAATACAAGCTATGTTCTAAAAGCTGTCACATGTGATTCCGGTGTAAGTAGAAGGTGCCAATTCTGCCTCCGAAACAGTTTCTACAGAATTGCAAGTAGAAACATGTTTGGTATTAAATGTAATAATAGATACCACGGACCAAAGTTCATCTCCTGTGCATGGTCAGGGTTAAGTAACGAAAGCACTTTAAGGTTAGGTTAAGGTCAGGGAAAGATTGTGGTTTTCTTTGAAGGTTAATAGACACAATGCATTTAAATCACTCCTATGCTGCTTCTGTTACAGGACACCTTCACTGATTTTGAACTGCTTCTTATGGTTCTAGTGTGGGCAGCACATGTACAAGAATTGCATTAAACCTCCTATTAACTTCCCTATATCAAAAATATCTCTCTACTTTTAACTGAAAATGCCTCCAGATGACATCACTTGGAGGAACCTTCCGTTCAGATTATGTTATCTTGTAGCTCACACAACGGAGATTTTTTTAATCATGTTCAACCTGCTTCCAGAGGTCCCCCCAGGTGACATCATAAAAAAGCACCGGGTGATTTTTTTCATCTAGAATTCCAGAAATATCTTAATATAGCCAAGTCAGAGGGCAGTTTAAAAAAGCAAGTTGATTTGGTGGAGTCGCCGTTTAAGCTAGACCACAGTCTGTGAAACTTTTTTGTATATTGGACTTTTTTTAACAACTTTCACTTGAGATTATACCTCAACCCTTTGAAGTCATTGGTCACGGTGGTGCATCCAAATCACATCGCTCTAAGATAACATAGCCGAAAGACAAAGCACTGCAAACGCTTGAATTTTTTGCACGTCAAACTCTATGGAAATCTCGATAGGCCAAAGAAAACCAAAGTTATGAGAAATGGTTTAATGGTTCACGTGTGTTCAGTTGGGTAAATTAGGACGCATCTAGCGATGCTTCATCTCAAATCATTTTTTTATTTTGCTGGAACATGAAGATGTTAAAAAAAACACTTTTTTCCTACTCAGATTTTCTGTTTCTTGTGTGGTTTTAGATCCAACGTGTACAATGTGTAATACAGTATGTCAGTATGTATGTATGGTTAAAAGGAATAAACAAAACTAAACAATTTTGGATGGATGAATTACCGAACAGGCCTCGTGGGGACAGGCTCTCTAAATGTATTGTTTATAGTTCTTGATTAAAAGGGCTTAGTTGGAAGACAAAAAAGATACAAAATCCACTTAGAAATGATGAGCAATGACTTGAAAATATCCAAAAGAGATCCAATCAACCAAAACAGACACAAAAAGATATATAAAGATACCGCGAAAAGAAATGAAAACAAAAGAAAGTCTGGACTCTGCCCATTTCCTCATCAACTATCCAATGTAAAGAATATAATATTAATGTTATAGTAAATATTTAAACACAACACTTAAACACCTTGTCCAAAGCCCAGATTTTTCCCATTTGGGGTGAAGATAGAACATTTCAATTGTAAAACTGATACATTTAAAAGTAAAAAAATGTTTTAATTTGTAAGTATCTACACGTAATGTGCAATATATCAAATGCGGGTGATCGTTCAGTAGTTTTAGTTTTACTTTGATTAAGTTAAGTTAAATTGGTGAGAGCTGAGTTTCCAAAATCATCTGGACACGTCTCTGGATGAAGGCCACAGCAAAAGATTCATTAAAGAAAATGATGTCCATACATTGATTTTTATTTTTCTTCATCCAGTGAAACAATGAGACCATCATGTTAGAAAAGGTTGAATGTGGTCAATAGTGTCTTTCATGGAGTCAGATAAGTTCGTCTGATTCTCCTAAACCAATGATGCAACAGTCCCTAACACTTTGCTGCAAGCAGCGCTTCATATGGGATGAAAAATATAACAGTACTCCGAAGAAACAGCCACAGTACTTCGTAGGCAATTGAAATAAAATACCGCAGTATAACCAGTGTATTCCCATGATAAGTCTCTATTTATATAAATATATACATACATTAATGAGCCGTATACAAAAGCAGTGCAAGTAATTATTTTGTGTTTGTTTATTGTTGACAGATGCAGCACAAGCCTTTTTTATGAAGTTCTCAAGTATGTGCTACGATATTTTCAAGTAGGCTTCAATGAAAAAAAAAGGATGCAGGGGATAAATCAGATTTAGAACAATTTTCTCGCTAAAAAATGGATTTTCCATAATCTTTGGAAAAAATGTATTGCTCATTTCAAATCGGAAACAGAGAGAGTACGGTTTGGCTTCCTGTCTTGTATCTTTATTTACCTGGTTTGCTGCCACGGCGTTATTGATCTGATTTTCATTTCTATGCTTTGTGTGTTTGTGCGAGTGTGTGAGAAGAGAGCATGACCCTAATTCAGTCTGGTGCAAGATGGAGTTTTAAGATTAGCAAGGCGTGATGAAATTAAGATAAGGTTCATTACAGAGTTAACAGACTGTGGAGTAAAATTTGCTTACACCAAAATCCAATGATTTTTCTGTAGAGATTCTTATATCAGCTGTATTGACAGTTGCAATGCACTCGTGTGTGTGGACGTGAATCTGTATTAAGTACTGTATTTGTTAATTTCCTCGTTACCCATCCCCCTTCATTCATCTCATTTACTGTTTATAACAGAAAAAATAATAATTGCAATGACTCCCAATTCTCTGTAGTCTCTCAGTCTCTGCTCTGTTTAATATTTAACCCCTATTTAAGTTGCCACAAATGTTGGAGTCAAACACAGAGAGTTGATCTGTTAATAATCTATGGTTTTATTTATTAAAAATATATCCTGCTCTGTCTCTGTGTCTCTTCAGCCCCTCTGCCTATCCACCCATCTGTCTTAACATCTGCTCATTTCTTCGTTACTCTCTGTTCTACCATCGGAGCATGTATGCATTTCATCTGGCGGCAAATGAGAGAGGAACAGAGACGGAGGAAGAGAGGGGGAGAGGCAGATGGAAAAAAAGAAAGATGGCCTTTGTTCCTTCGGTAGGGTGGGATGAGCAGATGCAAGGAAAGAGATAGAACGAGGAAAAACAGAGATTATTATTTGGAGCTGTAAATGAAGTCCACTGAGCAGCTGTCTGCAGCTATCTCCCAGAGTCTGAAAAAACTAAGGATGAGCACAGTCTGTACTACAGCAACCAATATTGCGATAGAAACAGGATAACGACTCAAATATCAACAGAATCTGAAGAGTTTCTGAAATTAAATCAATCTGTTTACATTTTACATGTAAGCTGATTAACAATGATTATAAAAGATCTTGTGTGGCATTTACCATCCGCATGTATCAGATCACATGAACAAAATCCAACTCGTCTCTTAAAAATGTAATTACCATGCAGCCAAACTGTAACTGCAATTACATTCCAGCAGGGATTCAGATGCGTTGCATTATTTCAGTGAATGAAGCTACGTTTATGCCACATTTCCTTACAGAAATTGAGCCTCAAGGACACAAGGGGTGGGTTCAAAAACACACATTAGTTTTGACCCCAGGGTCTCAGCTGTGGTTTGGTAAAGGTCAGGTTTTGGTTTTGTTTTCAAAAAGATAAACATGTTGTGTCACTGTTAAGCTTTGCTCTATTAAGCCAGGCTCAATCTTTCACTAACTAAACTACACTTACAGCAATAAACTAAGTGCTGTAGGTGTAATAATGCTGTACCTACAAAAACTGCATATTGGATTCTGTGCATACAGATACTTTGGTGGAGAAGTAACATTTTACTGATGTCTTTTGGATCCACTTATTTGTGACTTGGCCTTGACATTATATGAACACATTATCATAATTTCAAAAGAAAGCATAATCCAGTCACAATTACTTTCCCTACAAAGACATACTTTTTATTGCAGCTAGTTTATAGAAATGTAAATTTCTACAGAAATATTTTAGAAATGGTTTATAGAAATGTAAACTAGCCCTTGACCCTGCACACAGCCATCCAGTCTGAATTGGCAGTAGAATTGGTTATCTCTGATGTTTAATGGGACATTGTCATAGCATATCAGGTTTCCAATCAGTCTGTTCATTAAATTCCTTACCTGCGAGATTTGCTTAGGTTAGATGCAGTGACAGGTGATGTAGCTGCAGGTCACACAAGCTCAGAGACATCGACTGACTTACTAGATTTCAAAAGCAACATTTTCAAAGGAACTTTTTTTTGCCTTACGATATTGATTTCTATGACTTAGCAGGGGCCATGGTGATGACTGGGATCACTTTTCAGGATGTCGAGCCTCGGTTGGATAGGTGTAAAGCACAGTCATTAATCATGCTTCACTAACTGAAAGTTTAACGGAGAAGCCAATTTTGGCATAATTACATTAAAACTCTACTTACATACTTCCAAATGTTAGAGGTCCAATAATGACCTGCACGGGGCAATTAGTCCTTCAAGTCCCTTAAACCACATCTACATTAAGCTGGCACATCTGTAACGGCATCTCTCTCTCTCTCTGTTTTGGCTGTCGATCCAGACTAAAACAGCGGTTTGATTCCAATAAATCAACACGTTCTTATCCCACAGCGTCAGATATTAACACTTCCTAAAGCGTCAAATTGTGCTGCTTTTTACATTCTTTGGCGTATCATATTGATGCAACAGATCCCTTTTGGTGTTTCTAATGCCACCATTTGACGCCAGCAGCTTTAGGTACAAAATCCACAAAATCTGTGTTAGGGAAAACAACTTTTCAGAGTAAGGCTGCATTAAGAAACATCAGCCGGTAGAGTAAGTCACAAAAACTTTAGGGTAAGGTTAAATTATAAGATAAATAACATGAAAACAAAACGCTGCAAATAGTGAGAACATCACACACGTACTTCCTGACTATAGAAACCACATTGCACCATGTTGTGTTATGATCATCATTAAGGCGAATGTTCAACGTTTCATCAAATCAATGTTTCATCCCTGTTTCTTGTTTTAACATCCACCAGCCCGTCCGCCTCCCTATGAGACTTTTTCACTTTATAGACCATTGCTAGGCGTCAAATATTAAAGCATCGGGTTGTCTATTGAACTACAGTAAAAGCTCTGAATGTTGATCACTGACGCAAATGGGCACCCTAGGCGTCAGCATGTAATGGAGAAGGGATTGGACAAAGCATCTTTTTGATGCCTCAGGAATGAGAACAGGCTGGATTATCCGAAGCTTTTCCAATCCGGCGTCTAGTGTGTGTAAATCTGGAAGCAGATTTACACACACTAGTTGCTGCAAGTGCTGGGAAAATAGAGCTCTGGCAGAACTGGTAGGACCTAAACAAATACTGAAGGTAGCTTGTTCACCCATTTCCCTGTTGATGTAGTAGGGAAGGAGGTAAATACAGAACCAACCTGAATTACCTGCAGCAGTTTTTAACCAGCTTACACAACTGAATGTACACATAGCTTTAGATTGAGCAAGGAGACACTGTAATGTTAAAGGGGAATTAACTAACGTTATATCAACAGTTTGGAGAGAAGTCCTAACCTGACTATGCCATTTTTCACAAAACCAGGCTTATAAAATAATGGGAGACCTTGACTGAATAGCAAAGAGCCCTGATCTGATCCTCTTTTGAGCCCTTGGAATGAAATGGTGAAGCAACTGTGAGCTAGACTTTACCATCAGGTTTATCTCACTAATAATCTTGTAGCTGATTTGGAGCAAATAGCAAAAGACAGGTTCCAAAATAAAGTGGCAAGAATTTCTACAGAAGTTGAGGCTGATATAGCAGAAGTTTAATGAGATGTTTAGTAATTGCAGATGGGTTTGATGTTCAGTATTTATTGCAGAAGGGACTTGACATTTCACAAGGTACTGTAAAGGTAAAAACTTGAGGGAGTGACTGAAGTATGTTTCAAATTAATAATACAGTTTCACCTCACACAGTAGTATTTCTTTTTACCCATCTATTATTTCTGGCAGCAGTTACAAGACGGTGTGTAGTGTCTGTGTAGTCGATCTTACTTACCGGAGTTGGGCTGCCCATGTTTGCTGGGCCGTGCTGACTCCCAGCTGTCCACAGACTGAACCTCCAATAGGTAGGAGCTTTTGGTTTCACGGTCAAACACAGTCTGTGTGTAGATGAATCCCAGCTCTGGGTCAATACGGAAGTACTGGTAGTCTCCACTTCGATCCTCTAGCAGGGAATAGGAGATCTGGGTGGCGGTGGTGGGTGGGGGGGAAAAGACACAATTGTAAAGAGAAAGTCAGGTGCTAAACACAGTTAACAGCTCAAGTTTACACAGCCAGATAAACACGTGTTGTTCTTAACATCACTTTCAAATGATCACTCTGAACCATTTGCATGCGCATGGTGCATGTTTAGCTAGGTTTTTTACCTTGCCGTTAAGACCCAAGTCTAGGTCATTTGCTGAAACCTGTAAAACCAAAGTTCCTGATTCTGCCCCTTCAGTGACCGAGGCCTCGTAGATTGAGGAAGTGAAAAATGGGACGTTGTCGTTTACATCTGTGGAAAGAAGAAGACAGAAGTATAGAGTGTTTTTGGGCAATGTGAAAATACCTGAAGAATAATTCTGTAGATAACAGCTCTTCGAAAGACCCAAAGTGCCTGAAGTACTAGGTGGTACTATCTATTTAGCAATACCTGCTTATTACCAACAAGCAGTTGTTGGGAGCACAGCTACCAGTGAAACAGATCATTTTCTTTTCTGAACACTTAGCTCAGCTTCTAGTTTCCCAACTCATTAGAACCACAGTTTCAATTCAGCACCGCTCTTGTATGAACATCTTAGACAATTACCATTATTACACAAATCACCTTTGTACACCTAATCTCCAGTGTATCACCTATGTCTCCAGTGAGTCACACCTCTACCATTAGCCCTTTCACTGCACTTTAGCTTCCAAATTTCACATTTTAAATCACTTCAGCCAACGTGGACCATAGTCTTATCATAATTGAAAAACCTTGTCTAACCTTTAAGTACCGATGCTATAAAAGAAGCTTAACTATCAGTCTGCTGTATTGTTATTCTTCTTCACCTCTACTCAATAATTTTTCTTTCTGATTTCATTTCACACTTTGTTCCAAACTTAACAATGCAATTATGCTTACAAAACTTTAATATTCACGCAGACTGACATCAGTAATAGTTTTGTATGTTAACCTTTTTTTTATCTAAAACAATGTGTATTATCTCGCAACATGGGCAAATGGTTTTCTGTCCTACAAAACCAATAATAATCACTTCTCTGTATGACAGTGCTTTATTATATTAATTCTCTCAATCAAGTTAATGCTGTTGCTGCCAAAAAGCTAAATTCACAACTCCTCCAACTGTTATGATCCCAGAGTTTTTGTCCCAACCTCCTTCTACTGAAAAACATTGTAAAACATTAGATTAAAACTGTGCGTAACCCAGATTGTTAAACTACTTTTTTAAAAGACAAACACTTCAGAGACTATTATTCAGAATAATTGTTTACCTGTCGGCTGATCCTTAATCAGTTTTGTTAAATCAGTTTACCTCTATTTCCGTAAATTGATTACTTCATATTGTGCCTCACATCCATCTGCTCGCCTCTAATTTGAATGGTAAAGAGTTAACAGCCCACTGCTTTGTAGTTTTTTGTAAATGAGCCTGTCAGTTCTGGTTCGGTCCTTGACTATTTCCTTCTTACTGCAACTAATGTAAGCAGGAAATGTTGCTTAAATTAGATTAAACTAGATAATTTCACCTCTTTGTTCACATGTCATGATTCTGCAAATATGTGTCAGGATTTAGACAAGAATGCACCTGTTTTTTTTTTTTTAATGTGTTTTTTAAATGTGTTGCTGCTATGTTTTTTAACAAATGAATCATATTTCTTAGTTTTAACATGTAGTATGTTGTTATTGTATCATTTACAATGATATTGTCTATGTTGCATTTTACATAGTACCTCAACATATCTGGAAATAGTATTTTTTATAGCCAAACACTACAATAGTGAACTTTTGACAAAACACAATTACGATCATCAAGGTTGGCAATGCTTATGTATCATCCAGGTCAGCATTGCTTATGTAAAGATCTGGCTACTAAAGAGGACATAAAGAGAGCGTGTCCTTGTTTTCATGAACAATTAACTTGCGACTGTGTGAAATATAATGTGGGAAATAGAAACACTGTAAGGAGTCAGTGTTAGGACCTCGGGCTGCGACAGCAGCTCCCTCGCGAACCTATTGATTTATGTTAGTTGTCAGCACTACTGTAAACATGTGGATTGACGTATCACTGTCATTTTGGCTGTTGTGATTTTATCTCCCAAACCGTGTCAAGGCGCAGGTTAATGCATGCTTTAGGACAGTCAATGGAGGACACAAAATGTAGCAGCAAAGAGTAGAGACACAGTGAGATAAATGGTAAATGAGATAAATAAGATCAGTGATGCAAAATGTGAAGCCTAAGCTTTGCCTAAATAGCAGAAGCCAAATTGTAGCTTAGTTGATTACAGCCCAAAGCTTTACAGAAATGACTTGAATAGAAGGACATATTAAATCTGATGCCGCTCCATGTGCCATTTTTCCTTCCCTTTCTTCTGAGCAAATGTCTTAATGTATGAATTAAAAATGGGGCCTTAAATCCATTACAGACCTCCCTGTCTCTCTCAGCTGCACTGCCTCTGGAGGAGTCAAAGAGCTCTCTTATTAAGACAGATAAGGCAGAGGAGGGGGGAGGGGGGGAGCGAAAAAAGGAGAAGGGGAAGTTACGAGAGGGACAATGAGGCAAGAGAACGAGGAGAGTCTGTGTGAATTAATTATTTCTCACTGGATTAAGACCAATTTGGGGGAAAGTGTGTGTTTGTGCGTGTGTGCGGCAAGGGGATTAAACACAGGGGATTCAGGGATTCAGGGGTATGTGCAGTAGGCTGAGTTATTCTTAGAAGAAAGGTCAGTGGCTAGCAAACACCAAGTCAATGGGTTGAGCATGGATAGAAATAGGTGGTATCAGGCTTAGACATTCACATTGTAAATTAATAGGTAGAGAGGTAAAAACTGACTGACAATATTCGCCCAAAGATGAAAGTCTTTGAGGGTGACTTGACTCCAAATCCCTGCTAAAATTCCTAAAAGAAGTGCAGGCAGTCCAGTGGGGTTAAGCTTATATGTTGCACTCTTGGACTCATCATACTCACAACAGCTGGTGAGATCTGCAAGCAATTTGGATTTGTGTAGCTTTCGAATCCAAGCTCTAAACAAGTCCAATGGAAAATTAGAAGGCAACCAGGCTTAGAGAGTTACAATGCGATAATACGAAAGAGCTGTCTGTTCTTTTCGAAACACACTCTCTCTTTTTATCCCCGGCTTCAGTTGTGGAATACAACATTCAAAAGAAATATGGAAGATAAAAACTGAACACAATGATTTGGAAATCTCATCAACCCATATTTTATTCACGATAGAACATAAACAACAATGCAGATGCTCAAACAAAGAAATTTTAACATTTCGTGGAAACTTTTTGCTCATTTTGAATTTGATGGCAGCAACACATCTCAAAAAAGTTGGAAGAGAGGCAACATTATGCTGGGAAAATAATGTTCACAAATCAAAAACAAATGGAGGAGGATTTGACAACTAATTATGTTAATTGGCAACAGGTCACTAACACGATTGGGTATAAAAGGAACATTTCAGAAAGGCAGATCCTCTCCAGTGTAAAGATGGGCAGAGGTTCACCAATCTGCAACAAAGTAACCCAAAGAATTGAAAGAAAATTTCTGAAAACATGTTCCTCAACATAAAATTTGAAGATCTCGTCATCCCACAAAGGCCAAAGGTCAAAACTGGATGCGTGTGATCTTCAGTCCCTCAGGCACTGCATTAAAAACAGCCATGATCCTTTACTTGACATTACTGCATCCTGCATACCAGAAATCACTGTCTATGAAAACACCTTGTCGTGCACTCCACAAATCTAAGTTAAAGCTGTATCATGCAAAGCAGAAGCCACAATGTGCCACCAATCCAGAAATGCCGCCGTCTTCTCTGAACCAAACCTCATTCAAGATCGTCTGAGGCAAAATGTTCTATGGTCTGATAAATTCAAATGTAAAATTCTTTTCAGAAACCATGGACACCCTGTCCTGTGGTCTAAGGAGGAGAAGGACCATCCAGCTTGTTATCAGCAGACAGTTCAAAAGCCTGCATCTCTGATGGTATGGGGCTGCATCGGTGCTTATGGCGGAGGCAGCTTACACATCTGGAAAGGCAAGACAGCAAGACGATGGCTAAACGCCATGCTGCGTCCATCATAACTGTCTTCGCAAGAAATGTGAGCCTACTTCAAATGTTTTCCGATAGAAAACATTTGGTGCATCATAATACAAAGGTCCAGGATTGTTGAGCAGCTAGAATCCTGCATCAGACAAGAATGGGACAACATTCCTCCCCTAAAACTCTAGAAACTGGTCTCCTTAATTCCCAGACATTTACAGACAGTTGTAAAAAGAAGAGCGGATGCTACACAACGGGTTGCTGCCATCGAATTCAAAATGAGCTAATATAACTACGGCCAGTATCAACATCTGATATGTTGTTTATGTTTAAATCCTTCGTACAATTTGGTGAAATGAATTAAAGTAAAACACAGATCAGAGAACACACACCTGTAACATTGACATAAACCGTGGTGAAGGCCCCCAGCGGTACTGCAGCAACATTCTGAGCTCGAACTCGTAGCATGAAGTTTCTGGTGGTCTCATAGTCCAATGGCTCTGCCACGAGGATAGAGGCCGAACCATCCTCTCGGTTGGGAGTCAAGTAGAAGCGCACTGGCATGTTGGTCTCTGGGACCAGGCCATCCTCCAAGTTGTAAGTCACCCTGGGATCCCCAAGAGGTGAGGTAGCTTTGATGGTCTGTTTGGAACAGAGATAATAATGTGAAGTAACATGAAGATAAAAAAATCTAATATCATAGACTTTATGTTTCTGATCATTACTGTGGATCTTACATTAATAGTTTGCAGCCAGTAGTTGCATCAGTAAAGTAACATGGTCACTTCTTGCTTGTACATGTCAATAATACACTGCTACACAGATGTTCTTGGACTGCTATTTGTTGTCTTTTGGTTCATATTTGACAAACTGTGTAGTTAGATCTGCTTCAGGTGGGTGCATGAACCCACCGGCCTCTTCCTCTTATTAATTTGTCTTCTTTCCCCTATAGGTTTGTGTCTTTCTCTCTGTATCATTCTTTTCTTTTTACTCTTCACACAACCCAGCTGGTCAAGACACATGGCTGCCCACCCTGAGTTTGGTTCTGTTAGTTTTCTTCTATTAAAAATAGTTTTTCCCCCCAGAAAAAGTTTGAGTTTCTCTATAATTTTGTAAGGTGACCTTATTATGAAAACTGCCTTAAGATGATCTATGTTGCAATTCAGTGTTATATAAAATTGACTGTAAACATGCATCCATTATCTGTAAACACTTATCCTGTTCATGGTCACAGGGGACGGAGGAAGTCTCGCACAGCTTTCATTGGGTGAGAGGTGGGGTACACCTTGGACAGATCCCCAGTCTATATCATGGTCAACACGAAGACAGACAACCACTCACACTCACATTCACACCTACTGGCAATTTAGACTCACCAATTAACCTAACATACGTGTCTTTAGACTGTGGGAGGAAACCAGAGTACCTAGAGGAAAAACTCCACACAGGAAGGGCACAGCCAGCTGTGGAAGCAAGTCCCCACACTTCTAGCTGTGAGGTAACCACTCCACCATCATGCTGCCCTGACTGTAAACATGAGGAAATATTTGCTTTTCTTAATTCTGAAATATTTTCTCGTCCAGGTTCAGTAGTGTCAGTGATAGATGCTGAAAAGTACAAATTCAGCAATTTGCATTTGACGGAACTTTGCCATGTTCTCAACTATGAATTTTGAGAGCTGGGAAAATGCAGGAGGCCAGCAACGATCCTCAGGACGGGAACAGAGAGGATGGCTGCTGCCGAGCTTCAATGGAAGCACGTACTCTAAACACTGAGAAATGATCTGCCCAAATAGGGGAAAAGGGTGTTTTTAGCCCATAATAATGAACACTAAAATATTAAGTCTCAAACTGTTAGAACAACCTGCTGAAATCCTGTGGGATCAAAGGGAAATTCACTCGGCTGTTCATTCTGCATTCTCCCTAAACTAATTAAGGAGAGACCAGTCAAAGCTGAAGCCATATACTCCCCAATTAAAAATCCAAAACGCCATATCGAACCTGATGTGGTTTGACTATGGGTGACCTAGCTGCATCAATTCAACCTTGCGGAGCATAGGAGCTGCAATAATGAGATGCCCTATCAGCGTGCAGCATTTGTTAACTGACTACTGTATTGTGTGTGCTGATTTCTTTGAACATAAAAACTTCAAATATCCATGGCAGAACTATTACAGCCCTCTGAGAGTCGTTGCAACTTCACATAACAGTCAAATGAACAATGAACTGCCCATCTCGATTAATACGCTATACTACAGGGACCGCATCCTGTCTCCATCACTCTCCCTTTTTACTGTCTGAATTAAAATGAGTGCACATATTTTGATATAAATTACTCTTCTCTATCTTTTCATTTTCCTTCTTATGGTTTAAAGTATTCATAAGCAATTTTAATGGCCTTAATTGTTTTCGAGAGATCCTTGGAGAAATACTGTTGATTAGCCAAACGTGTGATAGTGGCAAGAAAAGCAATGGCTTTGAATAATCAAATCCACTTGATAAAATACATCTGAACTGCTAATGAAGCCATATCTGTGTAATTAATGGTGCTTCTGAATGTATGTATTTGTGGTTCCTCTGCCATCCCACACATATGTTGCAAAGTTTCAGCCTTTTGTTGGTTATGACTGACGACAATATTGAATCTGTGACAGTAAACTAAGGGAAAGGTGGGATAAAAATGTCTTTGGAAAATACATTTCTGTCAGTTTTTAAAGGTTGATAGTTTTGTACGTGAGTACTCACTCGTTTCATCTAATTTCTTGTACCTTTATACTTTACTGTGCAAGTGTCTGAAGCACTTCAGATGCTTAGAGTTGTAGGCATCACAAACATAAAACCAAAGTCATAAAGAGCTATCTTGAGCGACAGGAAGAAAAAGGAGTCTGCTGGCAGATGGCGTGGCCCCCACAGAGCTCTCGTGTCAACACCATGGAATCGGGCTGGGAATGTATAAAGAGAAGCAAGCAATTGAGACAGCCTAAATCCACAGAACTGTGGCAAATTCTCCAAGCTGATCGGGAACCAGCAACCTACCAAATACCTTGAAAAAATGTGCTCAAGATTCTGTGCCATCCCTTTGGTTGTAAAGTGCTACAGCACATAAATACACATGCCTCACCTCAAATGTTTTTACATTTCAAAATGTACACAATTCCTTCCTTGTGTTAAATATACTCCTAGATGGGTTTATTTCTGTGCATTCTATGTGTACAATACCACCACGACCCCACCCGAATGTACCACGATTGGCGTGTCTCGGACAGTGTTTTCTTGTATGACCACGTTGTAGCTGTCTTTCTCCCACTGTGGAGGCTGGTTCTTTACATTGGTGATGGTGACGGCCAGCTCCACTGAGCTGCTCCTGTTTCCTCCGTCTGTAGCCACTATTTCCCTGGTGATGTAGGTCCTCTGCGGCACAAAGCCCATACAGAGCAGAGAAAAGAAGAGAGAAGATCACTTTATTGTGTGTTCTTACAGTGCTGGTTAGTGATGAAGTGATTGTGATAGCTTCCTTCAGTCTGACTCTAGATAACACAGATTTCAGCAAGCAATCCATTTTCCACATTTCTGTGCAGGAGGAATTGACTAGAGGCAACATCTGCGTTAAAACAAACATATAATAAAATGAGATCATTGTACTGCTTGAAAAGAATCGCCTGCTGTGTAGGAGCTCAGTTTTGTAACCCTTATGAAAGCATTAGGTTTACACACTGCAGTCAGAGGAAACAAGTTAATGGCGTGTGTTGTGTTGTAGTGTCCCTCATCACTACTCATCATGTAATACGGACAAGAGGTGCAAGCATCTCTAGTCAGAAAAGTATAAGAATGGAATAAGGCAGAAATAATAATAATCGGCAGATGACAAAATGAATAGAGAGCATACAGTACATGTACTGGAGTCTGGTAAGCCACTAAATATTACATGGTGTTGTTCGTTGAACCTTCTGCTTTGTGGAACAAGTGAATGATGGATTTGTCGAGTGTGCCTACAATGCACACAGATAATCTGCCCTATGCATGATGGAAGTTTAGCGAGGTCAATGTTTTCTGAATTGCTGCAGGACAAAGATGTGAAGATCCAGTTCAGAGACCTCCTTTTGTGGGTAGGCGAAAGTTTGAACAATATCTCATGAACACTGTCCATGCTAGATATAAATTCAATGAAACCCTGCAGGAAAAGAGAAAATCTTTTAAACCTTTTGTGACAAAGTTAAAACAAGGGCAGCAATATGACTATGCTAACAGTGGGATAGTGGTAGGGGACAGGTGCAAGAAAGTCAGGCTCAGCTGTGACCCTAAAGAAAAGCATCGACAAAGCACACTCTCATGAATTTGCACATTATCAATTAAAGACAATAGTATTTAGCAGGAGTCCATTTACTCAAAAGAAAGATGCAAACAGCAGAAAAGAGGAAAGAATTCCCCAGGTATACCAATTATAAAAAGTCCAAGCCCTGTGGTCAATGTGCACCACAGGATACTGACAAAGAGAGCTTCCCTGCCGAGGGATAAAGACGTAAAAAAAGGAATAAGGACTAAAAGCCTGCCTGACATGAACTTAGACAAGATTGTGTCAGTAGAGTGCAACATCATCAAGGTGTTTGCAGATGTGTTTCAAGGCATCAGAACATTTCCAGTAAATGTAACCGCAAGGGGACACAAGCCAGTGTCTTCTTGTGCCAGTCCCTATTTTGGATAAATGCAGAGGGTTGTGCCATAAAGGGCATATGACGTAAAACACATGCCATATTAAAAATGCGAATCATGACTTTCACACCGAAAATGATTCCCATACCGGATCAGTTGGGGCCCGGGTTAACAACGACTACCACCAGTGCTGTTGACAGGGGTACTGGTGGAAATTGGACTATTGTTGGTCGAAGACGAAGAAAAAGAGGAGGAAGGTGTGTTTGTAGGCAGAGAGAGAAGAGGAAAGCTAAGAATGTAGGACTGACTGACTTTGAATGTTGGTACTATGACAGGGAAGGCTAGAGAGCTGATTGACATAACGCAGAGAAGGAAGGTGGACATACTGTGTGTCCGGGAGACCAGGTGGAAACGTAGCAAGGCCAGAAGCTTAGGTGCAGGGTTCAAGTTGTTCTACGATGGGTCAGATCGGAAGAGAAATAGAGTAGGAGTTATCTTGAAAGAGGAGTTTGTGAGGAACATTCTAGAGGTGAAAAGAGTATCTGACAGGTTGATGAGTCTGAAGTTGGTAATTGAAGGTGTGATGTTTAATGTTGTTAGTGGTTATGCCCCACAGGTAGGATTTGAGTTAGAAGAGAAGGAGAAATTCTGGAGTGAGTTAGATGAAGTGATGCAGAGCATCCCCAGAGGTGAGAGAGTGGTGATTGGTGCAGATTTCAATGGACATGTAGGTGAAGGGAACAGAGGTGATGAGAATGTGATGGGCAGGTGTCAGAAGCACTCAGGTAGACTACATCTTTTGTAGACGTTGTAATCTGAAAGACATCAGTGACTGTAAAGTATTGGTAGGGGAGAATGTAGCCAGACAACACAGGATGGTGGTGTGTAAAATGACTGGTGGTGAGGAAGATGAAGAGGACAAACGAGAGCAGAGGACGAAGTGGTGGAAGTTGAAAAAGGAAGAATGTTGTGTAGTTTTCAGGGAGGAGCTGAGACAGACTCTGGGTGGTTTGGAGGTGCTTCCAGATGACTGGACCACCACAGCTAATTAGATCAGGGAGACAGGTAGGAGGGTACTCGGTGTGTCATCTGGAAAGAGGAAAACGGACAAGGAGACTTGGTGGTGGAACGAGGAAGTTCAGGCGTGTATACAGGGAAAGAGGTTAGCTAAGAAGAAGTGGGACACTGAGAGGACTGAAGAGAGTAGACAGGAGTACAGGGAGATACAACGTAAGGTGAAGGTAGAGATGGCCCAAGCTGTGACTATATCGGTAGAAGGATGCTGGTGTAAGAGAAGAGGATGCAGAGGACAGGGTTAGATGGACGCACATGATTCGGTGTGGCGAGCCCTGAAAGGGAACAGCCGACAGAAAAGAAGAACATTTCCAGAAAGAAGGACTGTCACAACCGTACCGATCCATCCTGAACCCGGTAAATGAGTGAATTTGCTGGTTGTCACTGAAAACCCTGCACAGGAAGGCTTGGGGTTTAAAAAAAATGACACAAATCATCTGTGCTCACCAACTTCAACCCACCTACTGCTTCTTCCACCTCCCATTTTGGAATTATATCAGGCCAATCTCAACTGCCCCAGCAGTGCCTGGCACTATACTGTCTAAGTGCCAGAGAAGCTTGTCCCTGAAAATAGGCCACAAGTTCACAAGAGTTTAAGGCATTTGATGCCTAAAGGGAGTTTAAGTACATCGCATTGAACTCCTTTACCTCCAAAGCAATTTGGTGACTCAAAGGAGAACAAGAACTACTGAATCTATAGTAGTAATAGAGCAATGCAAAGACACTGTCAGGTCTGCAGCAAGGAGACCCCCACTACCAGCAGGAGAGTCGGCTGTAAAAGCAGAGAAAGACAATGACCGAAAAATATATCAGTCCCTTGAGGATTTTGTGGACATTTTAGTTTGAAGGCACCTAAAAAGCCTTATTTCACCACAGCTTCTCTAAAAATAATGTGATTCATGTTGCTGTTTACATGTTTTAAATTGCAAGTCATGCAAACTTTAAAGGGGATTGGTTGAATCAACTGTTAGGAAAGAACCATTGCGAATTCTTGGAGGGATTGAAATATACTCTTTACCAGTAAAGGAGCAACATCTAATTGGTATGAAAGATCATTTCTCACTGGCCGACTCAGAGTCACTCAACAAGAATTTTTAGAAATGACAAGAGAGACAGCACTTTGCTGACTACCAGATTAGGATGGATTGTCAAACCTTGAGTCTTTCTGGATCTGTGAAACTGTGAAGGACAAAGGCGGATCGCTGCTCTATAGAACAAGAGTAAGGCATGGACTTTATGTTTAATGTTAAAATTTGGGACTTTTGAAACATCTGCATGTCCCTGTGTGATAACCACTTGGTTTAAAAAATAAAGAGGTTATTTACTTTTGTATATCTTTTTAAAATTTAAATTTAAAATTTCTGCCTAAAACAGGTTCTTTTAAAGAGGCAGTTCATAATTTTCAAGATTTTAGGTATATATTTATTTATCAGCTTTGAGGGAAGTAAGACATGCTGAGTCTGGCTTTTCACACGATGCACACACGATGCCCTTGGATCTCTTGAGTGATGGCGGTTTCCCTGTGTGCGACTCTGCTGCTATTATTACATGTACTGCCTTATTCCTTCAAAATAAGTTGCATACATAAACCATCCTGTAACTGTGTTTCCTACAAAAAGATTGTCTTGACTCCATTTTAGCTCCATAGGAATGGAATTTTTTTCGAGTACAGGTTAGAGAAATAAATAAATGTGTAGGCAGCGCCTGCACTTTGTGCAGCAATCCTCATTAGTGGGAAAGTTTTGGATCTTCAAAAATGGATATACTCTAGCAAAGCATTCTCCCAGGCAAAAATAATGGCATGATGCCAGGTGTTAGGATAAGATGTGAGTTGCTGACAATACAGACATTCATTCTTCTTGGTACTGAATAATCGAGTTCTTGCTTTGGGGGATTTTATCATTGTGGCACTCATCTGAGATACAAACTTGTTTTGCGCAGACTATGTGGCAATTTCCTCTATTGTTTGTTTGAGTTTCCACCAAAATTGTTTCTGTAGTTTTGCGTTAAAGCAAAGGTTACAGGCAGCAAAGTGAGCAAAATATCAGCAATATTATTTCACTTGATGCCAAAAAAAAAACACTCCTAGCTTCCTAGTCTGCTACTGGCCTCTGTTTCTTCTCCGACAGCTATAAACATTCTTGAATGCAAATATTTGTGCCTATGCGTTGGGAGTACTAGCATATTGATTTAGTTGCAGTGCGGTGTTCATTGTTAGTCTCATGAATTGTTGAGTGGAATTATAAAATTGCACAATTTTCCTTGAAGTGCCATCTGGAGTGGCACAATAAGCATGATTAGTCCACAGGACATGTAATTTTCCCCATTAAAAAATCAGAAGAGCTGAAGAATTGCATTGGTTAATTAAACAACCCGTACACCTGTCTGCAACAGGAATGAAGACACTCATACATACTGTGTGAGTATACCTGGGAGATGGGCTGGTTGACATACACCCAGCCTGTCAGGGGATTGACCTTGAAGTATTCCGGCTCTTCACCAGACATTGAGTAGGTTATGGCTGCATTGGTTCCAAAGTCGTCGTCATGAGCTGCCACCCGCAAGAAACTTGTCCCAATCATGGTGTCCTCACGGAGGAAGTCTATGGAAGAAGAAGTGTGTGGAATTCTTCAGTGCTTATGTGAGGCCTTAATTTGTAGCTGTTTCTATCTAGCTAATTTATATATATATATATATATATATATATATATATATATATATATATATATATATATATATATATATATATATATATATATATATATAATCAGCTCTTTTCCATGTTTGTCTTTTGGGTTGAACTTTAGATTTAATTTTTCTTATACTAATATCCACTTACACTCATATCGGATGTTCTCAAACTTGGGGCTGTTGTCATTCTGGTCCAGGATGAGGATGTTGAGCTGACAAATGCCAATCAGTGGGTCAGCTGCCTGGTCAGTGGCAGTAACTGTTACTGCATACTCCCGTTGACGTTCACGGTCAAATTTCCTGGCTGTCACAATTACTCCTAAAAGAACCGATAAAAAAGGTTGATCGGACAGCTGAGTCATTTGCAATTCAATACTAAACTGATTTAACCCTTTGCCTTAATGTTAAACGTCAATGACAGTTGAACAAATACAGAAGACAAAAGAAAATTAGTTTGTTTGTATTTCATTCATTATCTATTTTAATGATGATGTTCACAGTATTTCCTGCTCCACCCTTTATAAATGGATGGAAAATGAGTGCTATTTGGTAAATTTTGGGGGTTTGTATTGTTACTAATAGTTTCCCCTTTTTTTTGTTTTTGTATTAAAGCCAGAGAAATTTTAAAATGTGATTCTAAAATATATCGTGATATCAAGTTTTATAAAACTATGTATAAAACTAATTTTAAAAATTCCCACAGGTCTGAAAGAACGTATACTCTTCTGTATGTGTGTTTGTTCAAGAGAAAGCAATATGTGTTTGTGTGTGTGTGTGTCTGCGTTTGTGTGTTTCAGTACCAGTGTCTGGGTGTATACTGAATGCTGGAACAGTGGAGTCTTTGTGCATAAAGCCATATGTGACTCTGCCATTAGAGCCCTCGTCAGCATCCACAGCATGAACCTGCAGAACGAACGTCCCCGCTGGCTGGTTCTCCAGGACTGATGTGCTCTCTCGGTACTGCTGACACTAAGGAGAATGAGATAGTGGGCAGAGAAGGAGCTCGGATCAATACTCCATTCTTTCAAAACAGTGAGAGTGTGTGGGAGGTGGAATGTTCTTTATTTTGAAAGGACAGATTAAATATCACTTACTGGTGGGATAAATAGTTTAATGTGTACTAAAACTAATGAGCAAATACATGTAACATTTCCATTTATTCATTTCTAAATTTACTTATTGTGTTTGGAGCTGGTGGTGGTAGTGAGTTTAGGGGGTTTTGGAAACTACCCTAAACTATCCAATGGGCAAAGGTGCTCAATAGCTGCTTAGTGATGTGCTCACTGTGGCTCCCACACCCGGGTTGATCTTCTCGCACCTGGTGTATTTAGTGCCACCCAAAACATGTCCTTTTTTTTTTTTCTTTTCTTTTTCAAATGGGACCAAAATCTCCCAGAGTGCCTTTGGCAGTATGCTAGAAAATAGCTGCAGTCTTACTTTTCTTTTTAAAAAAAGCACATTTTGAGTTAGAAAAAATGAACTGGGTATTTTGGTCAGCTTAGCCAATCTTTCTTTTTTTTTTTTTTGTTTTTTTCTGTTTATGGCCAACTAATGTTACACTTTGGGGATTTTATTTGATGAAAAAATGTTTTCGGGGCTCCCAGCATAACGGAAGTGCAGTATAGATTAAGCAGTGTAACAATTATTAAGTGTAACAGTTATTGGACCATTTGTTAAAGAACTAGCATCTAGTAGCCATAGTAAATACGACACAAGTAGGAGTGAGTATTTGTGATGTATCTTAAAAAGAAATTCTTCTTAGGCAGGAGGCCATGGCAAGAGTTTTTGGTGGAAGACAAAGCACTTTGTTTCTTCTTCCAGGTAACAGTAGTGTTTACATTTAGTATTTCAACCCAAATCACATTCTTTCCCTAAACCTAACCATGTGATTTCTGTCTAAACATAAGAAGGTTGTAGCTCACTGTTTATTTTAAATGTTCAATAATGTTTAGGGGCACAACAGCACCTGATAAGTACCCACTACAATTTAGTAGGTAGCCTTGAACCATAATCATGGGCCGGGATTGACCCTATAAACGGTGTGAGAACTTCCAAGTGGCCTATTACAGTCAAATTCTGTTTGCTTTAAAATTTTCTAGATCCACCATGTCACGATGAAATATCCTGAAGATAAATACTAAACGCGGACTTTGAAATTTTATCAGCGTAACAGCATTTAGCATCTAAATGCAATAATTAACAGTTCAGTTCAGCTGCACAAAAAAATAGTAAAATTATTAGAACAGGAGGGAATTAACCCTTGGGACTCCATAAGCTGTTGAAAATGTTTGAATTTATCTTAATTTACCACATTAAGAAATGTTTACTGTTGAATAAGTCATGTGATTTAATCACGCCAGTGTAATTAGGTACTTCAGGGGACTAATGTTACAAAACGTAAACACCTCAAAGTGACTGCATGAAGCGATAACCTCATGTCAGTGCAGTGGCCCCACCTAGACATCAAGGGCCCTGGTTCTGGTCCCGAGCCTGAATAAAATCAGCAGAAAGGGCATCCGGAAAAAAAAAAAGCTCAACGTAATCTAAAAAATAATGATCTTTGATTCTGATTTCTGTAACAAATATGTAGCACAGAATCTAATATACTATAAAAGTGATTAATTATCCATAATTCTGGGATCACCACGGACACTTATCCAGCACTTTAAATTCTCTATATGATGCAAGGAAGCTCTCTGCATTTTGGTCCTCAAACTTTTTGTCAATCACTAAACTTGACAGATCAGACAGATAAGGAGTTTTATTATCTTCATTTGAAGGCTGTATTGGTGTCACACACCTCTCTCTCTCTAACCCCATTCTTCTCTCCCTGGTCTCTTATCTTTCTCTTACTCTGCTTCGTCATCTCTTCTTTTCTTCCTTTCTTCCACCCTGCTCTACCGAAGCAGTGTTGCTGATGTGCCACAGACATGGGAATAGTTTTATACCTTTTGCCTCCATTGTTTCGTTTTGCTTCATGCCTTCGAAAGAATATGGGTAGAGGGTGTTGAAGATATGTAAATTTGCATGTTGGCATTCACCCATGTATTTATTCAGAAATGGCCAAGGGAGCAGTCAATGTTAAATAGGCAGAGTGTGTAGACAAGACAAACTATACCAAAAAAACAAAAATGAGTCTAAACGCAAAAGATGCCATAAGCCACATGCAGTTTCGCTGAAATCTAACAGGTTGACACTTCACTTCAAAATGTGTATCTTGGGGTGTAGTTCAGATGTAAGGGTATTATGGAATGTGAGGTTAACAGGTGGCTAAGTGAGCAGTAATATGATCACTGTTTCTGACTGTTGTACCAAAGAAGATTCTGAGTTTTCTTCTGAGGAATAGATTTACCAGATGACTTAAGTTCTTGCCCACACCTTTGGAGAAGAATGAAGAATGAATGAGATGGAAAACACAAGCACCTTACGTAAGTTTACTTGGCAGTATTAGGGGGAATTAGTTGGATTTACCATTAGGGCACAGTCACACAAAGCCAACATCAAATTACAAGCAATGACCAAGGCAGATTGTTGCATCGGCTCATTTGACGGTCTACTGGGTCATAAAGTGCCACCTAAACACATCACAATCTCTACAATCTGCAGGAAATTACTGTCCATACCAACAAGTGAAGACAGTAAAAGACAAACCCATTAACAAAGCAGTATTTGCCATTATCACACCAATTGCACAAGAGACAGATTCAGTGTCTTCATTTCAGACAGCAACCCTGTCTCGTAAAAGTTCGATTCCTATACACCTAAACTGTGAACATAAGAACTTAATCATTATGTTCTGATGCAACATATTGTTTGAATGAAACCGGACTTTTAGTAAGGTAATGGGGAGCTTCAAGGAGGAGGTTGTGGAGAGGTGGGCGTGTAAAGCACGGGATTGTCAAGCCAAAGGTCCGAGTTCACTTCATGAGTCCTGTGTCTGGTTGGGTTCAAAACACCAGTGATGTTTGAGTTACAGAATAATTATGAGTGTGTTTGAAATCATTAAAACATGTTTTATGTAAAACGACTGGTAGATTCTCCTGTATTAAACCATCATCCGATCTTCCGCTGACCTTTACCAACTCTTATAACTAACTAACCAACAATTATAAGACCTGGACTCAAACATGGCCCGTGCCCAATGGCGCAATCACTTGACAGAAAATTGCTGTTCTGGGCCATTATTAGTGTACATTAGTAGTGTTTCTCCACCTGCCCCATCTGGCTAAAGTGTCCTTTCTTGGGAGGGGGGTAAAGAAACTGTATTTACTGTGGATTTGTTGCGAATGGCCAATACGTATGCAGATTTATGTTGAAAGGATGGTGAAAGGTGTGGGGAGCTGAGCGCATGCTGATGAGATAAAGAACATTTATGCAGAAGCCATATCTTGACTGGCCTGGTAACATTATCTTCAACCTGTGTCTTTATTTTTGCTTCATGAAAATATATATAAAAAAAATGATTTGTGGGAATAAATGTATCTGGTATTAGCAGTATCTGGATTTATTTAAGTTATCTTGCCCTTCTGTAACTCTACCTCTCTGTGCGTCTCTCTTGCTCCTTCTGTCTTGGTCCACTGACCAGCATCAAACTCCCGAGAGCACACGGAAAGATATTAGATCGCGCATCACTACAAGATAAAAGACCCTTTCCGCTTCACTGTCCTGCTGCTGGCTGCCAGTGACAGAGGGAATGTAAACTATCCTTGGATGTCTTCACTAACTGACCCTTTTTTTCCCTCTCTTTGCACTTCTATATGAGGACCCTTTTTTTCTGTTGTACCTTTCCCCTCAGTTCTTTGGTCCGTCTTTGACGAAAGACAGTGTTTCTTCTTCTGTTTGTTTGATACATTCTTCTGTAAATTTTTCCATTTCTTTTTTAACTTTGTATTTGCACAGGGGCTGGGAGGTCATGGGCTTGTTTGTATGTTGCAATCAGCATCCCACCAGCAACGTAGGAGTAGGATGCCAGCAGGAGATTCCTTTCAGAGACGATAGAGCATAAAGAGCACGTGAAACACTGTAGACCAGGAATCCCTCTATTCTCCTGTTCTCTCTTAACTTGCATCATGTGGCCCACCGCTCTGTTACTTCCTGCTAAGAGGTGAAGCCAAAAGGGAAACACTTGGCACTCACTTTCCCCCAGGAGAGAGTGAGTTGGGTTTACTCAGCAAGCTGCCGCTCCCCTCTAATCTTGGCTCACCATACCTCAGAGGGCTTGAAAAGTCACCTCATTTAATATTGAGACATGGCTTAAAAAAAAGAAGGTGGAGACATTGCGCTTCCAGTGCGGCCCGGTTGGGATTTCTCCCACATCCCTCAAAGCTTTAATTAAAAGACCAAGACGATGTAGGAGAGAGATGAGAGAGCAGAGACTAGGGTGAAGCTGGCTAATCGCTCCTCCAGAGAGGAGAGATAGAGCCTAATAAATAGAGGGGACGGAAAGACAAAAAAGTCGAAGACAAAGGAGTGATGGTAGTAAGTTACAATGCCAAGAAAGGACTAGAGGATAGAGTGAGAGGTTATTGAGATATATATTGGCCTCTGAGTAGCAGAATTGCTTTGAGATAAGTTTCTGACTGTCCCTGAATGGCAAATCCAAGGCCCAGACATGTAAACAGCTGGAACATCTGCGGAGACACTTAAAGATAGCCGTTTAGATGCCTTCCATTCAATCTGACTCAAGTAGAGCAGACTCGAAGCTGTATTTGCTGCCAATTGAGCTTCTACAAAGTACAATGGTAAATGAGATGATGATTTTGATGTTTGGTTTTTAATAAGTTTGCAAAAACCTATTTATTAAGTGTAGAAACAGTGTACAAACAAAAATGTCATTTTATTCATGACAAATTAAATCAGCAGCTCAATGCACTGTGTAAACAATGAAGGTCTAAAAACTTTCTGATGCCAATAAATTCAATAATTTCTCACTTATGTTACTTCTCTGTCCCATTTCCTTTGCCTTTCTATCTCCTTCAATTATCAGGCCCTATCTTTCTAAATTGCACGGTAACCAGGAGAGCACTTGTTTACGCATCCTATCCTCAAACACCGGCAGATAATGAGCCAGAGTAAACAAGCTTTAATGATGTGAGTGTGGGATTGCTCGTCTTACCTTTTCAAAAACCGGCTTGTTGTTATTCACATCGTCCACTCCCACGATGACCTGGGCTGTGGATGACAACGCCTGAGGTCCGCCCGAGGCGTTGTCATCCGTTGCTGTAACGTTGATTACATATTGTATACCCTGGAGTCGTGGCGGTGGGCTGGACCGCAGACGGATCAAACCTGCATCCAAACACGAAGAGGACAGTGGTTAACACAATCAGCTTTTGTTAATTTGAAGCTGTCTATGTTTTAAGTCATACTATTACTAAATTGTTTAGCTACCCTGTCTTCTAAAAATGACATCCCCATGCCACTAAACTGCACGGCTTTTGGGTGTACAAAGCAATGGATTGTCAAGCCAAATACTTGAGATCAGTCCTTTGTCTAGTTAGGGGTAGGCAAGAAAACCACCGATGTTAGGGTAAGATAAAAAGTGTGGATGTGTTTAAAACACACATTTTGTATAAAATGTTAACTTTTTCTGCATTACGCCAGCCCTTCGATCTTCTTCTGATCCGAAGCAGACTCTCTACCTGCTTAATCACAAACATAAAATACTTTAATAACACTCTAGTCACACAAACTGGACATTGCGCTACAGGATCGGATATTACAGCAGGAAAAGAAACCGGATATTTAGCTGCAAGATCGGATACTTTGGCAGGCAAAAATAGGTCCTCTGATAAAATTTTATATCAGAGAACTAATATGTTCAGTAGAAATGTATTTGCAACTCACCATTTACATTACATGTCAGCATATTCTTATTCTTATTATGTTTAGCAGAAACGGAATGTGGGTGAAATGATGTTTCTTAGAAAAATGTGAGCTCGTTTGCAGTTTAGTTCTATAGGAACTTAATTTTTAAGTTCTGAGAGGTGATGTCAAAGGTCCTTTTGAGTTCAGACCCACAGAACACCACTGGGAGCAATGCAGAGATATTAGCTTTGAAATATTTCAGAGTGAGGCTCACTCTTCTAACCAATTAAGGTTTTTTAAAAGTTTCAGCTTTATAAGTAAGCTTTAACCAACTTCAGTAACCTGTTAATGACTAATACCTGAGGAGTCTGAAGCAGAGAAAACTGTAGCAAAGGACAGCAGAGCATGGAAAGGGAGGACTGGGTGGACCTAAGCCCACAGATTCAGAGCTTGGCAGTGAAGCAATTTTGGCATAGTGGTCCGAAAAAACATTTTCCCAACTGACAATCGTTGCAAAAATTGCAACCATAGAACAATAAACGCACTATTCCAAACACTACAAACCCTGAAAATTGCACTCTGTATTATTAGAAACTGTTCCATTGAGTGTGGAACAGCTGTGGGAGTGTTTTATTTTATCCTCATTTAGTTGTATGACGGAGTCAAGAGGCAGAACTGGAGGAGGTTGCAAGTGTGCATGCTCTATAAAACCCAAAACGCGAAAGCATCTGGATCATCTGGGCAATTTTTAAGACTGGAATCTGACTGGAATGTGTGCCATGGATGTGTGCCATGAGCAACTTTCATGAGTAGTCGATTTATTTCGATCCAGTATCCAGTTCTCAGAATACATCAATGGGTGGAGCAGAGCAGATTAGTTTGGTGGAAGGACCTCAATATTTCAGACTTTCAAGTAACTTGAATCATCAACAACTCTTGTAAAGTTATTTAAAGCATATTGCATGGCCAGCTGATGGTGCCACTCTCCCCATCAGTATCCTATCAGAGCATCCTTTAACAACAACCTTTTCGATTTGCCTTTAAACATATAAAAAGAGCTGCATCTCTCAGGTCATTAGGTAGGGAGTGGCACTGAATTGTAGCTTCTACAGAGAATCCTGACCTCCCAGAGGTACAGTCCAAGCCCGCTGACACATTTTTGAATTATAAAAAATCCCAGTGAGCACAGTGGCCTCCATCATGTGTAAATGGAAGAGGTTTGGAACCACCGGGACTCTTCCTAAAGCGGGCTGGCTGGCCAAACTGAGCGATCGAGAGGGAAGGGCCTTAGTTAGGGAGATGACCAGGATCCCGATGGTCACTCTGAAAGAGCTCCAGCATTCCTCTGTGGAGAGAGGAGAACCTTCCCGGAAGAGCAACAATCTCTCTAGCACTCCAGCAATCAGGCCTGTATGGTAGAGTGGCCAGATGGAAACCACTCCGCATTAAAAGGCACATGACAGCCCTCCTTGAGTTTGCCAAAAGGCATCTAAAGGACTCTCAGACCGTGAGAAACAAGATTATCTGGTCTGATGAAACAAAGATTGAACATTTTGGCCTGAATGCCAAGTGTCATGTCTGGAGGAAACCAGGCTTCAACCCCGATGCTTGAACTGATGCTATCCACCCAACCTGATGGAGCTTGAGAGAAGCTGCAAAGAAGAATGGGAGAAACCGTCCATAAATACTGTAGATGAGCCAAGCTTGTAGCATCCTACTCAAAAAGACTTGAGGGTGTAATTGGTGCTAAAGGTGCTTCAACAAAGTATTAAGCAAAGTCTATGAATAGTTATGAACATGTGTTTTTTTTTTTTCAAACAAACTTCTTTCTCATTGTCATTATGGGGTATTGTTTGTAAAATTGTGAATACTGTGTGAACACTGCACTGTAAGGACAAAGAGTACAAACATATTTTACTTTTTTAGTTGCCATGACATCATAAAGAGCATTGATACTGTACAACACTATTCACAAAGAAACTCAAGAAAATCAGGGTCTGGACATTGCCTGGAGTAGTTGTTTCACACATGCAGCACACACTGGGAGTTTAAGTCAGAAGTGCTTTCAGATAAGAATAAAAATAAATAAGAAGTTGCGGCCTAATGCACATTAAACACAGATTACACATTATGCTGGGAGTACAAGGTCCAAGTAAAGTCCCAGTAATGTCTAGACCATGTGACTCGGACATTTGCCTTCTGACATGCAGCTCCCATGGGTAAAGTTCAGGGTGACAGTGCAGGTCTGAAAGCAGCTTATGTGCATATACCTATAACCAACTGTGTAATTAAGTCTGTACTGTACAAAATACCAATTTATAAATGTTCCCCGAGCTGCAGTTAACCTGTCCAGGTTGCATAGTTAAGAACCTGGGATCTAAGCCAGGAATTACTGAAAAAACAGAGGCAACTGTGGCCAAAGGGGAAATATAGAGATCGGCCATTTGTTGTGGGCTTATTGGTTCTTCCTGTCCACATGTCAAAGTATCTGAGAGTTTGTGAGTGTGTGTCGGTGCATCTGGAAAAATATATGCATGAAAAAAGTGTCAGCGAAGTGATTGTAGAGTAAAGTTTAAGACCTAGTATATCATGTTTCCTGTCCATATTTTCATTCATTCATTCAGTCTTCTTTTACATTTTTCTTATACTGTACACGTTGACAATTTAACTGATGGCCTCAAATTATGTTAAATAGCACAGACTCTTAATAATGAGCCAAAATAGCAATTAAAAAATGATTGTTATAAAAATAACTTATTTATCAAAAGAACACAAAGAGAGCAAACAAAGTTGAATTTGTTTTTATATGGCAACACTTTTGCAAATGTGGAATGCTTGAACACACTTTTAAATGTGTGCAGAGTGTGAATTGAACAGTAGTCTGAAAGAAAGTATTATTTTAAACAAAGCTGCATGGTAGCCTTCAAAATAACGACATCAATAAGTGAGACCGTCCTCTTTTAAAAATGAATCCATATGCTTTATTGCTCCAGCAGGTCATTAAACTAGCAGTACATACTGCACTTAGACAAACTCTAGCTTGTATCACAAGAAAAGTTCCTGTGCAACTACAAGTGGCATTTTATTTTTCGTAATATATTTGGACTATATTTAATTTAGGCAAAAAATATATAAAAAAATAATCACTTAGGTTAACAAAGTTAGTGGTTTTAATTAAAGGCAAATTAAAATGTCTGTGATGCAACTTTAAATTGTTGTTGTACTGCAATATTGGATAGTATGACAGAGGAGAAAACAACTCGATCTTAGATATTTTGGAAAACAAAGATATATGTTGGCTGGTAACCTTTTCGTGGAAATTGCCATTCACATTAATGTGTTAGTATCCTCATTATGTAAACAGAAAACACACTGCGGTTGCAACAAATGCATGTATTGTAAGACAAATCCTGATCTTTTTACTAAACCGAACCCAATTGTTTTTGTGCAGCCCATCACTAAATTGTAACGGTTTCATTACCTGAGCCATTTTGCCCTTTGTGACTGTATTCAACCGCATGAAAAAAAAATAAGCGTAGAAACAACCTACAGTTACTGTTTAGGTTTAAGTTGGTGAGATGATGTGTAGTGATATGATTTTATTAGTAGCGATTAGGAGTCACAAGTTACTTCTTGCAGGCAGCACAATATCAAAGTACCTATAATAATTTTAAAGCAACATGCCAACTGTATTTGGCTTCAGACTTGAATCCCTATCCATCCATCCAATAGGTTTACCCCTGACTCTGCTCAGGGTCAGTGCAAGGCCGGGTATCATCTCAGCTGTTAGTTGGTAAGAGGTAAACCCTGGACAGTCAGCAATGCAGTTTATCACAGCACCACACATCGAGACACATTCAGCCTCACATTCCTATAAGAAATGTAGTCACTAATGAGTCACTAAGATAAGGTCTCATAAGAACTTTGAGAATCTCAGTAGAATCTGGTCCCGGGTTGCCCACTGACAAATGCTGTAGATTGTTCTGCATTCTGACCTACTATTTCCCACTATGTGATCACCTACAGCGTACTGCGGGCAATGTTTCTATAGGTTCAGGATTGCAGTGCATGTCTGAAAAGATCAAATCTGCTTCTCATTTGACTAAAGGAAGAATCCCACTGAAACATGAGGAAGAAATGCAAACAGAAAGGGCCCTGTTGCTTATTAGCTTAAATCACCTACTTATAAGACAGTTTAATAACTATTCTCTCATGCTAAGTAAGAGTATTGATGCCCCACGTGTAGCAGGTAGTCACTTTAAATATGGTGCAAACAGTGTCTACTTTCCTAACTTCACACGTTTGAAATACTGTAACCGACCAAATCTGTATGAAACAAACGTTTTGATGATAAAAACATGAAATGAAATCTGTTTTTTTTTTCCAGGGGAATAACTTACTTTGATAACCACAGTTTGATTAGTCCTTCTGCTTTGTTTTAGTGTGTTCTACCTTACTCAACACATAGAAATGCCGTGAAGACAGTGGACAATACTCTAGAAGAATGTCAGCTTACACTCTCTGCAGCTTGGAGGTGTAAAATCAGTAAAGTTAAACAATCAACATGATACAAGGAACTCTGACTGAAAATGGCTCACATTGTCCTCTCTGTGCTGTTGCAAAGGCACAAACGTTCCCTTTGGGGGGGAATATAGAGCATAAAAGAGAGACCAATTTCTAGGAGACACTGACTTTATCTTATTTGACTTTTTAACTCCCTAAGAGATTTGATTAATTTTGGCTTCGTAACATATAAATAGTTGAATTGATTGGTGTTCCCTTTTAGTCCTAACATCCTGGCAATCCATTTCATCCTCTGTCTCTCTGTCTCTTGCTGAGTCTCTCTTTCATTTGTGGTGTGGGCGTCTCATCTGCATGCCACTCTCTGCTTTTGAACGACTCTCCTCTCTGTATTCGTCTCACCCCTTGGTGCTCTGTTTATTTTGTGAGTGTCTGTGTGTGTGTGTGTGTGTGTGTGTGTGTATAATAATACACTTATTACATCCTCCTTATCTTCAGAAACAGAGACAGACAGGTGCTATTGCTGTCATGTGGTTCATTTGGACCCATGCGGTCACACTTGCATCTTACATCACAGATTTGTGTCTGTGCGTGTGAATCATCATGAATCATCTTCTATCTCTACGAACCAGACCAAGAGAACTGATGAGACACATTAAAGATATGAGTGATATGTATTTATTTTTATTGTGTAACTGCAGCAGCATGACACATGCAGGAGGAGGATTTGCATGAAGCGATTTGTTGATGAGTCTTGAATGAATGACAAAGGAAACAAGATGAAGCAACAAGGGGGAATTTCTGTTGTACTCGAGTTAATGCTGTATGCACTCATAATTTCTGTACTGGAAATGTTCAGTATGTCCCTTCTGTTTGCCTTTGTGTGTGTGCATGTGTGTGTGTGTGTGTGTGTATGTTGCACTAAAGTTGGAAGATTGCCACAGAGGGGGTGTCTGCCTCGAGGTGTTTGTGACAATGGCTGGATCCCTGGCACTGCTGTCCATGATTAAGGGTAAATGTAGGTGTGTGTGTGTGTGTGTGTGTGTGAGTGTGTGAGAGGGAAAAAAAAGATAAAAAATAAATGGGGAGGGAAAGAGACAGAAGGGGGACGGTTCCAATTTTCAGCCGTAAAGTGTGAGAGGAGAAAGCTTTCCCTCAAGAAAAGTCACGTCAAATACTTGTGTGTCAGACAAATATAAAAACATAAATATATTCACAAACACACACACCTACACGGTTAAATACACACAAGTGCACATATATTTAGCAAACCCTGCTGCAAAGGTTTCTACCAGTGCAATGAAGTCCAGCAGCGACGCCAGACTAACGGCAGGCAGCACTTTGTATGCAGGGGGAAACCAGGGGAAGCTTTGCCAAAGCTTGTATGCAGATAATTAAGTTGCTTCACAGCCTAATTTTTTTCCTGTTATTTCACAGAGGCAGCACGTAGCCTTTGGTGTTCAGAAAGCCCTGCTTGCGGTTTAACATACTGTAAATCCACCACACAAATGCAGTCGAATGTTATTTTCTGTTTTATTACTTGTTTGTCTTGAAGAGTTGACCCAATTTTCACAACGTTCTGACACAGCGCGGTCTCGACATACTCTGTTGGCTCCGATATTTGACATTCTCTACTACTGTGAAATACAAAAGCTTTTGATATTGGAAGACATATGGCCCTGCTAGAATGTCAGCACAATCTATATATTGCAATTTGCAATATATTGCAATTTTTTTAAAAAAACCTGCAATCTTCAATAAATGTGAAGGACAGCATACTGAAACTTCCCACAACACTCTTGTGTCAAACACTTGTAACCATGCAACCATGACATAAACGAAATCCAGATATTGTATTTTTTATTTTTCTCAAACGTGACGTGGTTGCTAGCAGACTGGATAATGTGCAAATTCCTATATTTATCAATAAATAAGAAAACACGTTTGTAAAATTTCCATGTTTCTCTTGAAGCCTGTGTTTTAACTGTTTGTTTGCTGCTGAGCTTCCCATTTATGTAATTTATTCATAATTTCTACCCACACTTGCAGCGATGTCAATATGAATCATAAAGGGATTGGGTGGCAAAACTAATTTCAGTGTTGCAAAAAGTTGGAACATTAAATAGAAAACAATGCAATGTTTTTTTTTTATGGTAAAAAATACAGTGCCTAGCAAAAGTATTCGTACCCCTTGAAACCCACATTTTGTCACATTACAACCACAAATGTGAATGTATTTTATTGGGATTTTATGTGATAGACCAACACAAAGTGGCACATAATAGTGCAGTGAAAGGAAAATGATAAATGGATTTGATCATTTTTTACAAACAAATATGTGAAAAGTGTGTCTTGCAGCCCCCCAGAGTCAATACTGAACTACTAATACTGATGATACTAATGCAGAACCAACTTTTGCTGCAATTACAGCTGCAAGGCTTTTGCAAGTAATTCTCTACCAGCTTTGCACATCTAGAGAGTGAAATTATTTCCCATTCTTCTTGGCAAAATAGCTCAAGCTCAGTCAGATTGGCTGGAGAGCAGCTGTGAAGAGCAATTCTAAAGTCTTGTTATAGATTCTCAATTGGATTCAGGTCTGGACTTTGACTGGGTCATTCTAACACATGAATATGTTTTGATCTAAACTATTCCATTGTAGCTCTGGCTGTATGTTTAGGGTCTTTGTCCTGCTGGAAGGTGAACCTCCTCCCCAGTCTCCAGTCCTTTGCAGACTCTAACAGGTTTTCTTGCCCTGTATTTGGCTCCATCCATCTTCCCATCTACTCTGACCAGCTTCCCTGCTGAAGAAAAGCATCCCCACAGCATGATGCTGCCACCACTGTGTTTCACGGTGGGGATGTTTTTTTTTTTAGTGTGATGTGCCATTTTAACTTTCCGCCTCACATAGCGTTTTGCATTTAGGCCAAAACGTTTAATTTTGGTCTTATCTGACCAGAGCACCTTCTTCCACATGTTTGCTGTGTCCCTCATATGACTTGTCACTGCACGTGGGACGTGGGCCAGACACTCTTTCAATTTTTGGATGATAGATGGTAAAGTGCTCCATGAGATGTTCAAAGCTTGGGATATTTTTTTTATAACCTAATCCTGCTTTAAACTTCTCCACAGAAAAACCCTGACCTCTCTGGTGTTTTCCTTGGACTTCATGATGCTATGGTTCACTTATGTTCTCTAACAAACCTCTCAGGGCTTCACCGAACAGAAGTATTTATACTGACATTAAATTAAACTTTATTATTTCTTAAGGCAATTAGTTCCACTGGATTTTAGTTAGTGGTATCAGAGTAAAGGGGGCTTAATACAAGTGCACGCCACACATTTCAGATATTTATTTGTAAAAAAAAATTTAAAGCATTTATCATTTTCTTTTCACTTAATTATGTGCCACTTTGTGTGGGTCTATCACATTAAGTCCCAACAAAAATAAACGTACGTTTGTGGTTGTAACATGACAAAAACCTAAAAAAAAGGGTATGAATACTTTTGCAAGGCAACTGCACTTGCTTACCGTGACTTTGATGCCAGCAACATGTGTCAAAAGTTGTGACAGGGGGCATGTTTACCACAATTTCGGCAACTTATCTTTGAACATATCTGGGTTTGGGAACAAGGGAGACCGGTCATTTTTTTTTATTTTGTTTTTTCCTTTCATGCATGATGTAGGAAATCAGTTGCCTTGCAATCACCTCATAATGCTCTAAAGGTTTTTCATAAATCACAGGTTTGGAGTGCAGGCAGACCAGTTGTGCACTCAGACGGTCTCTCTCCTCTTCAGCATGAAAGACATAGCATTTTGAAAAATAATTTCAAACTTTAACTTGTCAAACCCGATTAAAGTATTCAGCTTCCCCTCAGTCTACTTTAGGTGACCCGAGGATCAGAGAAGGCAGCAGCATTTTTGTGTATCTTCTTTATATATGCTTGTTTATTTGCAGTAGTTTTATCTCACATTTTGCAGTTTCAGCATTTATTATGTTGCCTCTGTGCATGTCAAAAAAAAAAACCTGCTTTAAATTAGTGTATTCTCTTCGTTTTTGTACTTTACAGATTCTCCCACGTTTCTACATTATTAATGTTTCTACATTTAACTTAACTTTCTGAAAAATCTCTTCAAGAACATGACCTGATTATTTATTTTATTTTTACATTTTTTTGAAAGTGTAAATAAACCAGCTGCCCAATTTCTACTTGGCAGAAATCAGGAATTCTAGTGGTGGAAACGCTCCACAAAAAACAAACAAACAAAAACAAAAATGTTAGGGGGTAGGGGGCCAACCTTTACAAGAGATTATTTAGCACAACTGCTGTAAGAGTTCTAACCCACTGCTAACCTGTCCATTCAAGTCTACATCACAATTTAAACCTGACTTTTGCTGTTGCCCTTAGTCCAAACTACAAAGAGCGCAAAGGCAATTAACTCTACTACATATTTTTCCTGGACCAGGCTTTGGATTCTAAACTGGTGTTGGAAACCTTCAGTTGAAGTTTGGTCATTTAAGCAGCTTCATCTATTCAGGCTGAACACCCAATGTTCCAATCTGATCACCTTTACTACAGTAAAAACCAAACAAGCAAACAAGCAAACAAGCAATTTGCTCACATGCTAAAGCAACAGCAACCTGGGTGGTTTGCTTCCAGTTTGTCATTATCCAAACCCAAATAGCCTATTGAATGGTGCATGACCCCCATCAGCCCATTTAGTAAATGTAAATGGGCTGATAGGAGTTGCATTGTAGAACTGGGTTGCAATACAAACAAAAAAGAAGATATAATAAGGCTAAAATTAGAACGATTGTTTGCTATAGAAGAGCAACATCAACATTTGCTCAATAAACAATAAGCGATAAAGAATTTGTTTATAGCAGATTTCTTCAATGCTATCATTAGTGTTGACATTAAACTTATATTTAAAAGCTATTCTAACAAACAGGAAGTTGTACAGGAATTATTGATAGCTGCTCATCCACCCAGACAGACAAACCTCAAACCTCTGGCTGATGTGTTTGCTCTTTTTTGCAAACACGTTTGATCCCCTGGAGCTCATTCTCACCCGGAACTGCACCGCAGACAGCATTTATCGGATCACTTCTTCATTCGACTCATAGTCTTCATCCCTAGAGCATCGCATTCTCATCCACACTTGTGCCATTCAGCTGCAACCTCAGGTTTCTCAATCCGGAGCAGTTCTCTCCCCTGGTCTCTGCAAATCAGTGCCCATCACAGGACCTCCCCACCCTCGATTCAGATGCAGCCTCAGACAACCTTCTGCGCTACACTTCCACCCTGTCTGGATGGTCTCAGCCCTATGTCTTCTAGACCCGCTCGTCCCTCAGCTTCTAATCCATCGCTCACTGACAGGATCCATGAGTAACGCACCACGCTCCGGAGTGCTGACAGGAAGGGGAGCAAATCCAAGTCTCCATCTACTCCTGCTGAGTATCAGGGTCTGTTTACGTCTTTTTCTCACAGTATCACCAGGGCAAAGACTGAATACTGTAAATGTAAATGTAAAGCTCTTTAGTTGTGCTTTGTGATAAATTTAATACATTTTCTAATTTTAGCAAGAAACCTTGTCTCGTAAAGATTGTAAACAGTTTAGAATTTCTATGAAGTTTAGTTGCAGGGTTGCAGAGTTCAGAATAACAAACATAACGTACAGATGATGTTGATGCCACTAGGTTTGCACATCTTACAATAAACACAACTATTGGATTTTAATGGTCATGTTGATAAAAAGTTAACCTTTACCTAAATGTCTTGATAATTTATGTCGAATTTTACTTAAAACCATGATGGCCACTTCATAGTGGTGTAAAAGGGAACAGTGCAACATCCATGGATGCCTAAACCAGATGCTGTGCGTACGCTAGATTTTGAAATAATTCACTGTTATCGCGCCGGCACCAGGAAAAAACATGACATCAACAAAGTCATTAGGGACCAACATTAATAAGGACCGTAGAACATTTCTGGCAATTCATCCAACAGTTGTGTACATTTTCCAGCCAGTCTTTCTTAGGAGTTGTAGCCAGAAATAGCAGTCATGGCTGTATTAAAATATCAGTTAACCCTTAGCCAACAGACTGATGAATGAGAATTAAACAAAAAACATATCCACAGCAAAGATGCACCACCTCTATAAGCACAAGTTTTCTCCTCTCTCTCTCCACCCACGCTGCTCCCATAGTGCCGGGGAGTGCACTCATGCTTAATGAATTGAGACAGAAGGCCAGATAGATGTGACCAGTTCAGTAAAGGCAGCAGGCAGACACAGAGAGAGGCTATGGCCTGCTCGCTACGTTACATACACAAGGAGCACTGGAGGTGCCCCGTAGACCGATCCCTTGCTTTACTGTGCCTCTGGTTTTCATAAACATCTAAAAGGGCCTAAAAGCCTTAGACGAGAGCAACACATGCTGCGTAAGTGGTTAAAAAATGGGACATGGAAAAGGTTTCAGGACATTCCGAGAACAAAGCATACAGCGAGCGTCTGTTCTAATCTTTGAGATACGTGTCCCCGTAGTGTGCGTTGTGGCGGTCTGTGTATGGATGTGTGTGTGTGTGTGTATTTGTGTCTCTGGGTGCGTGCATGGGCTTTTATCTATCTGCAGATGCAAATACATACACATTTTATTCTGTGTGTGTACACTGTTTCTGCCTATGTCTGTAGTTGTGACTTGTGTGTGCTAAAGGATTTGGCATTTTATATTTTATGTTTGGCCCTGACCCGAGTCCGACACAGTCTTTGTGCAGCGTAACAATGGTCTTGGCCTAACATTAATAGTAGGCCAACTAGTTTCACCTATTATTAGTAATTTCACCAATTTAGCTCATACTTTGACCCATGTGACCACACCTGGGTGAGTTTTCACCTTCACCTGTATATGTACTTACTTTTCATGCATTTATGTTTACAATGGCAGTGAACGCAGTAATATATGTGCATGGTTCTATGAGACCAAATGTTTCAAACCATGTGTCTGTCTCGGGTGTTTGTCCATGCAGTGGGACAAACAATTTCTGTATGTTTCTATGTTTGTGCATTGGAATGGTCATTTTTTAATAAAAGTACAGAGAGTCTGACATTGTGTGTGTGTGTGTGTGTGTGTGGGAGAGGGGGTGTTGCAGCTAGCGGGGCCAGGACATATCATCACTTATTGGAGATGGAGAAGATGTTTCCTTGGGGTCAGCGAGCAGCCGTCACTTCACATGAAGGCAGTCGGGAGGGAGTAAGGACGAAGCGAGGGATTGGTGAGAGACAGCAGAGAGGACAGAAGACAAAGTGGGGTGTGTGTGATGAGGTGGGTTGGCTGGGGGTGTGTGGGAGGGAGTGCTTCCTACAGTCAGCATCACACCAAAAAAAAAAAGCAGACTGGAGCTTTAAGAGAAATTGGAAGAACTGAAGAGGAAAGATGACAAAGAGTTGCACGTTAGGGAGTGGAACAGTGAAAAGTGAAGGACAAAAAAAAAATATATATACTGTGTTTGGCAAAGGAAGTCAGGGAGAAGAATGCGGGAAAAACAATGAGGACTTGTTATATAAAGCCGGGATCAGACACAGGTCAGCACATCAGACCAAACGCAATAGGAGGCGAGGAATTCAGGAGGAAAGACTAGATGATACAAATAAAGTGAGACAACGGGACAACTAATGTTGCCCACTGATTGGATACGAGAAGGTCTTCACTGAAAAGACACTCACCTGCATTATCCACTCTGTCTCAAGGAAATATTCTTTTCCCAGCTGAGAAAAAAGCCTGTTTATTGGTGCCAGCATTCGCCCTTAGCTGTCAGTAAATTCGTTGTCCCCTCCAACGGAGCGGGCATTTCTGTATTTATGGGTTTTAATAGGAAGAGCGTGATCATCATATTGACCAGCCTGCTCAGATCCTAATGGCTCCCTTAAATCTCAGGGAAACACACTGTGTTCTGGGGTGAGCTACAGGCAAATTAACATGGAGAAGGAGCCCGGCATTGCTGCTCCTGTGGGAGGGGAGGAAAACAATCGCTTGAATGATTGTCGGACATTTAAAAGGAGTTTCAAAGATCAACGGCTTTCAGGTTGTCCCTTCAGGGGTCGCCACAGCGGAATGTGTCCGGCATGTTAATTTGGCCCTAATTTGGCACCAGAGTTGTCCTTGGTGGCTGGGCGGGGCCCCACCTGCTGGGGTGGAATTCGAAACCTGCTGGCTCCTGCAGCCAAACCCATTGTTCTCCATCACTGATCCACCAGGCCCCATTATTTAAGGGTGGCGTGGGGGGAGGGGGCAATAAATGGTTTTCATCTTTAGCAGAGGGAAAATGAGATGGGTTGGAGAGGGTGGGTGGCGTCCAATGTGCTCACCTTCCATTATACGAGCCATAAAACAGTTCTAATGAGCAAATATTGGGCTCTTTCAAACAAGATATGGATCATATTCCAAGCATTATAGTATCACACTGTGGCTCACACACGGGTGCAGACTGAGTGTGTGGGGCCTTTTTGTGCATCTCTGTTTGGTTCCCTTTCATCTTTGCATGTCTGCAACACATGAACATGCCATGGCATGATGCCACCCATACGTTTGCATCAGGGTGTCAACAACATGTGAGCATCGCACCACTTCTCACACACTGACACTGCAGTCTTGGCATTTCTTCCTATGCCGTTTGACATCCACTTACAGTTGACCCACGATATTTCAACACATGATAGTCGGGTAGGACAGTATTTCACCTCAACGGGACCTCAATGACCCTCAAAGTGTTAACAATCTAACAGCTGCCATATTATATTGTGGCACTTTTTTTGTTGAGAGGTAAAATTGAGTAGTAAGCTCAAACATGACTAGTTGTCATGGAGAAGTGCATTTAGGATGGACACTGTAGATTTTAGCGAGCACTGCAGTAATACAGTGGTTCACAGACATTTTGTAAGTCTCTCGAATAACAATAGTGCCTCTCTGATGTCCACAAATTACATGCAATTTCAAATTAATCAGATATTTCTTTTGTTGTAGTAAAATGGCCCCTATGATTGCCTTTGTTTATAGGTGGGGTGAGGCTATCACTGTCTTCTGAAACAAAAAAAAAATCTTTGCATTATTATGTACATTTAAGGTGTTTTCATGGTTTTTGTTACATTAGAATTTTCATCCGCTGGAATCAGGCAGATCATTCTTTCAAAAGATGGCTAATCACCTCTTAACTATTATTCTTTGTTATTTGGGTAAACAGTGTTATACTACATCAAATAAATACCATATAATAATTATACCTATAACTATGTCCGTTTTTAAAAAAATTTGGGTTTGAAGTTTTTGAATGAGTTACCATCTTTTGACTGACACTCTGACCCCCCCCAAGAAAAAATTTCCTTAAACATTAAAAAAGTAACCAGCACAAAGATTAGTCTCAGCCTCTTAGCAGCAGCCCCGATGATGTGTTCAGGCGCATTACAGAGTGTAGGTTATCCGTATTATTGCAAATGATTGTAAGCAAAAGCATATGCAGCCGGCAATATCTCCACACCCGTACTCCTCAACCAAGCTGGCATTATTGTGATGATATCTACATTTAGGGGTGGGGCGGGGTGGGTGGTATTCAATCACAGTGCTGTACTGTATGTCAGCCCTGAACACAATGGACAATGACATCTTCCTAAACCCTTGTGGCAAGTGCTCAAACCTGTGAGTGTGCGGGGTTTGACTGACACCTCCCCACCTCCCTTGTTAGTTTTGTTGTCCCTGCTAGATTGGGACAAATGACGACTTCATCATTCTGTGTCAGTGTACTGTAAGTGTTCGTGTCAGATGTCCCAGCGTAATTCCACCCACCTTTAAGCCTGAGCAGAAGACTTGTGTCGCTTACATAGGAGCCATATTGTGGGCAGAGCGTTTGCAGAGCGGCAATATCGGTGCTCTGTGTGTCTGTGTGTGTGTCTACAAAGAAGGCTTTAGGGAACATTGGGTTCGAAGCACTTCTGAAGTTTTTGAAGAGAACAATTCACAACCACCGTGGTTGCCAGCATAACAACGTAAACAAACGGACTTGAAACATAAAAAGATGCTTTGGTAGGCAGTTGCATGCACATATCTGAGTGAAATGCAAGCTGTTACATGGGCAGTGTAGACTGATTAAAATAGGAGCTGCTCCATCCGATGACCATAAGAGAAACAAGCAAATGCTTTCTGTGCTGTAAGTGCCAAGTCTGTTTCTGCCGGGCCAGCCTATGTCTCCAGCTATAGCCTGAAATTCACTTGTGAGTATATGCACGGAAAATGCTTCTAATTACTATCTTGAAGGCATAGTTCAGTTGTGCACGGAAAAATGTGTTTTCATGTGTGCAATTGCAGAAACGGGGGGAGACGAAGAGACAAACACACACACGCACACACACAATCTTTATCATTTGATGATTGCTATTTAGTGTTGCTGATCCCATGATAAAAAGCACCAGGTGTTAAAATCGTGGCTGATCGGTGAAGCTGCTTGAACCAGGTTGGCCTGAAGTTGTGAGTAATTTAATTTGTGTAAGTCATTATATTATACACACCACAACACGATAAGCAGCTTCGGATGGTGGGTTGCAATTTACAAAAGGGTTGAACCATACCCCCCCCCCACCCCCCCACCCCCCCCACCCCCGACATGCACAAGACAGACACACACACGAAGTCACTAACCCAGTTTCCTATCTCACTTTGCTTCTGGCGATGCTGCTCCTGCCTCAGAGGACGTCGAGATGTGCGACTCTAAATCTCAGATGGTATTTTCTTTTTAACGTTACTGTGGAAACATGCCTCACACTTTGGCTGATTATTTTAATGTCTCCATGACAAGACCTGTCGGGATTTAAAAATCCTTGTCAAACCTCCTCACAGTAAGAGGAAGGCTGCTGGTGAGACTCTTCCATAGAATAGTGGATACAGTAAAGGACATAAAACTGTATTATACACAAAATGCGAAGCATATTTTCTCACACTCTCTGGGGCACGCTTGACAAACTGCAGAGCTTTTACATTTATACGGCGTAAATAAATATAGCAGGGAGGGCAGGCAGCGGAACGAGGTAAAAAAAAAAAAAAACAATGGTGAAAAGAAAAACAATCTTTGTGGATATTTCAGGGGTTGTGCTAAATCTATCTAGGTGAATAGCACAATAAGAACAGGGCCCTGAGCAATCTGAGGTTCTAAAGATATTTCTCCTAAAAGTTTAAGTGAGGTAAAAATAATTCATGAAGCAAAACTATATAGAGGGTACACATGTCTGTATAGGTTATGTTGAGTGCTGCATTTCTAAAAGCATCCACGCCGAGACAGGATGACAGGTGCCGCAACAATTATTTATTGTCTTGCACGGCGCATGGTGGAGCAGCACATTATTGTATATATTTTAGAAATATCTAAAAGGATTACTTTGTTTTCTAAATAAACCCTATTTTTTAAAAAAGGCCCATGCAGACAAATCAGTCAAATCAGGAATGACATACCTCTACGAATGTTTCCCCCATTGCTCCGATTCCACAAAATCTGAAGTTACTATTCCCATCTCCTGTTTATTAGAGTTCACTTTAAAGAAACACAAAATACCCACAAACATATGCACAACAACCAGAAAAGGAAAAACTGAAGCTTTCCAAAAGAGGCACAGGATAATCAAAGTGTCCAAAAGGGACAAAAAAAATGACCAAAAATAGACAATAAATAGCCATAAATACACAGGTAATGACCATTAACAAAACCTTCCTACAAACACACTCATTATGACCTTATGCCCAGGGTCACATTTTCTCCGAATATGACCACAAGTAAAGTACATTCATTGTAGATTATTTAATGTCTGTGTTTAAAGTCTTGCCTCTATGTGCTTTTGCAATTTGTAAAAACAATGAAATACATGTTAGGAAGATGTGAAAAAACAAACAAACAAAAAAAAAAACACTTTAATACTTGAATGAAAACTAATATAAAGATAAGGACAACTAAAAAATACAATAAAATCCAAAATGTCAAACCTTTCTGGCTGTCAATGACAAAGTTGCCCTCCTCATTTCCTGATGTGATCTTATATGTGATGCCGTCCCCATCCGGATCCTTGGCCAGCACTGTTGCAACAAGTGTGTTGGGGCCCGCGTCCTCTGAGACAAACGTTCGATATCTGATAAAACACATGCAAAACACACAATCAATACCGTATAGTAATCTATATGTATACTAATCTGCAGGAACACGTGCCCAAACACATAGACAGATAGATAGATGGGAATGAGAGACATCCAGCAAAGCTTCGAGAAGTTTTTAACCCGATTCAGTGTAATTCATGTCAGACCAGTAATTCCTCATCAAGAGAAAAAGGTGTTCAAGTCCTGCAACACATAACATATAAAATAATACAAATCATGAGTTTGTCGCGAGCAAATTTGCAGCACTACTTTTCTAATAAAGATAGGAACAGTACTATATCTTTGCATGTGCTATGATCAACACCTTAATGATCGAACTTAACACATTTACCAACTTCCTGTGATTCTGTAGCAGCTGGTTTTACTGCTGTCACTGTGAGCCTCTAGTGAATCGGCCATAAATAGAAGCGAAAAGCACACTAATGCAGTCCTGAAGAGCATCAGTATTCTCAGTTCATACTCTCACTTTTAGAACCGTGCTTCATATGTACAGAATGTTTTCCACCAGCACCACTGATCTTCTGTCACAACCACCCTCAAAGAATACCTGCGGTCCAACAACTTCCAAAGTGACAGGGCGATACAGCACAGTGAGCAGGAGTGATTCAACGCAGCACTTATTTTCTTGGTTGTGTTGGACACTCGACTGCATCGCTGTGCTGCAGAATGCTTGAAAAATGCCTGGAACCCTAATCAAATTTAAGAAAGTAGCTACATGTCGCAGGCTTTTCAACTGGGGGACATGCACAGAGAACGGCGAGAGAGTACATCCACTAGGAAGAAAGCAACAGCTTGCACAGCGATGGCTTTGCAATTTTGTTTAAGCTTTTAAATGATGCCTTGCTGAACAATGTACAATCGAAGCAACAGTTTTACAAGTTAATCTACAAAATAGAATATGATTAAATGACTAAACAGACCGATGCAGTCTGTATTACAAATACACGGACTGACTTGTGTGTACTCTCAGAAAAGGGACTGTACCTTCTACAAGTCCCTTGTGATAATAGCTGTACTAATTATGCAGCACCTTGCCACTCGTGTGCATATATATCATTGCTTTTCATTTCAGTAATAGCAAATTTCCATATCCACAAATCTACTTGAAAGATAGACTGTCCAATAATTAGCTCTAGGGGGTACGTTAGCGTACAAAGTAGATTCTACCTTGGGGGATAGAAATGGCCTTTTATAGTGCACCCATATTTCTAAGAGTGATAGTGCATTGCAAATATTCAAGGTAAGAAATTGCAAACATAAGGATGCATTAACAAATGCAAACAGTCAAGTGTATATCTTAATTTTGTTAGATACGTGTGACACTTGGAAGCTGACTCACTCCTGCTGTTTCTTTATTTATCAGCCCCTCATTCTATACTCTGAAACCGTACTTCAGTTTTGTCTTTGTATCTCAGTGCAACACTTTGAACTTTATCTTTGAATTCTCTTCTGGTCTTACACACACACACACACACACACGCACGCACACACACCTGTGAACCACTGATATCTTTGAAAGCTTTTCTTAAAAGACTGGCCTTTGTACCTTCTTGACATGAGGTCTACATGTTATATTCTTGGGACACATTGCAGCTGCCCTACTGGAAGTTGCTGCTGCTATCGTGCCAGCCTTTCTGAGTCATTACTTTATCACTAAAAAGTGCCTCGGCATTAAGACAAATGCGATATTATTACGAATGTTAAATGGTGAATATCTTAATTCACACTTTGTTTAAATTACAGCCTCCAAATGGCCACTTAGAGACTCCATTATTACAGCCATTTCCTGATATCTAGACAATGTCTGGAGAATCACTGCTGGTTGGACAATGCAGAGAGCTGGACATGAAGCAAAAAAAGTTCTTGGGGAAATCAGTGTCTTGTTTACAGTACACTGCTACGAACTCTCTTGCAATGTGAACTGATCTTGTGCCGACATCAATTCTACGTGTGTACGGATGCGTGGATGAAAGACGTTCATGAAAGAGTGGAAGAGAACGAAGCAGCCACCCTGCATGCACAAGGATCTTACAGGCAAAAGTGTTTTATCTGTGTCCAGCAGCACGACAAGGCCATATGGAAGTGCAAGAGATTGAGCAGAGGGAATATTCTGCGAAGGTATTTTGCAGGTCTTTGATGCTGTGGAGTGAAGATGTCATTTTTGAAACACACTAAGGATGTGTTACATCTGGTGGAACGTGCACTAACATGAAAGAGCCTGGCCACTGTTCTTTGATATGCCACACAAAGCATGTGAAGAATAAGTACGATTAAGAGCATTATGTAATAGTTTTACAGCTTTTCTTTGATCGCTTACACACCATTACAAACATGACAGCATCTACTTCTTCAAAATATAAAGACTATGCTCCCGTTTTCACACAATCAAGAATTGTCGAACTTTTTCTGATAAAACTTTACACACAAATCCACCGAGAAAGCAATTATTATCAACTCTAGTCATCACAGCTGGAACACAATTAACACTTAATTTTCTAGGTGAAAACATTAACAATCAAAATTGTTCACACACAGAATACACAGAAAAAAAAAACATGGATATGTTCGCCCTTGTTTCAAACCATAGATCCACAAAGACATGAAGGTAGACGAACGGGACACAGGAGAGGAGGTGGATAAATCATGCAGGGTTTTTTTTTTCTCCACTCTCTGGTTAAAGCTAATAACGTCTGTGAAGTAGATGAGAATCGCTGGTCTGACCCAAACCACAGATGGGATGCTGCAGACAAATAAATGTGATTTCTTTCTTTGTGTATGGATTGCTTGAGGTTTAAAAGGTAGAATGGGTTGTTCACTAACCGCAGGGATTGCAGTTCAATCCCCTGGGCACAGTCAATACTCCAAAGTGTTATTGGGCAGGACACTGAATCCCAAGATGCTTCTGTTGTGTTCACAGGTTTTTACAGCAGCTTTCACACCAAATCTTCACAATTAGACGATTCACAATTTCTGAAACGTGTCACTCAAGCTGCAACACTATAAACTAATTCCTGCCGCCCTCACACGACACTTCTTGCAAAACACTTCACACAATTCTCCACGTAAGACACAGAAATCAAACATGAAGTAATCTGATCACTTTTTCCGAACACAGCATATCAAATATCAGAAGGGATCAGTTGAATTACATTTTGTGATCTTTTTTCTTTGAGTCACTGCTTGGATGGTTGTATATTCATCCAGTTTTGTGCCAGTCACAATTTGAGTCTAGATTTGTGCTTGTAACTCCATGTAAATTGTTTGGACATTGACAGCTCTCTAGACTTTGCACTGGGGTGCAACGGATTTTGCCGTTTGTGTTTTTCTGGCTAATGAGTACAGAAAGTTTAGGACTAAAGTGGAGGTCTGGAAACAATTTAGTGTTTTCTTTAACAGGATTTATTTTGTGCTTCTAGGTCCATCAGGCATTTTCTTACACACACTTTTCCACTGAAAACCAAAAACAATATGGATAGGCACTTTTGCTGTTGTAATATGACTTAAATATAAATAAATAAAACAGGAACTTACCATTTTCAACCTGTGCACAGAAGATGACATGCTAAGAAAGGTATTAAAGAATTTAAGAAGGCTGTTATGTGCAGTCCTCTACAGATAAAACATGTTTGACCCTTATGTCAGCTTGTTTTCAGTATAGTGTCTAATTTTTTTTATAGAAATTGATTTTTGGACCATTTGGTTTTGGAAATTCTTGTATCTGAAGATTAGTTTGGACCAAATTACCCAAAAAGTGAAATGATATTCATTTACTGTGCTCACAGCACAGAAAAAGTTCATATGTGAGTACTTTCAGAAATAATGGTGGCTGATGCCTCAGTGGGTAGGACCTCAGGCTGGGGGTGCAGAAGTCAACCGGTTCAAATCCCAGCCCATGCACCAGGCCTGTCCTTCAGCAAGACATTCATCTTTAGCTCCCCTGGTGGTGCATGTGGCTCCCCTGAGGGACATGTGAAGAACAAATTTGATGTAACGTACTCTGTGATGATCACAAATTGGTCCGATCATGAAAATCACACAATCTGAGCATTTAGAGTATTCACAGATGGTTTGTAGGGAACGTAGCAGAGTGGAGTGGCTGAATGAAAAATAATATAGAGCAATACCTCCTTTCTCCTAATCAAAGTCATTGGAAAGTCTAGACTAAGACTGCAATGTCAGCTTTACCCTGACAAAAACAGACGCCCCTCTACCTTTTCTTTTTTCATATTGAGCTTAAAGCCAAGACTAAAACGTGTGTGTTCCACTGTTGCTTATCAGTGACTGAAAATGCTGTCAAAATATTGGACTAGTAGCTCTGGCTGCCTGATATACACATGTAACCATCTGTCATCCTGCCCTAGCAACAGGGCCTACACATTTCCACTGAAGACTAGGCACTCTCATTAAGACTGGAACACTGTGATCACACTCTGTCACTGCATCTCGGTGCTTCAACAACTGCTGGACTAGTTGTGCATGGGAAGATCAGTGATGTGCCACTTGTTTGCTTTGTTTGCGGGTTGTTGCTGCAGCATTTGAGTAATTTCGGCTCACACTCTGCAAGCCGTGCACTTTCCTGCAGATCAATACGTAAGTCAGGTAGGGGGGAGAAGCTGTGCTGTTGTCTCTTTATTATGTAGTTTCTCTGAAGGTACATAGGCCACACTGATCCAACAGCTTCCACTTGTGCTCTAAGGAAGCTATTTGAAAGATCATTAGATAATTGCTTGTATTTATCTCACCTGAAAGCCAGAAAGAACTAAGACCTTCTGGTGCATTTCTGCCTGCAATTTGATGGCAAAATTACAGATTCTGTCCGTGGAGATGATTTTATGCATGGCTCTTTCACACAAGCTACTAAGCTTCTTTTGTCCTGGCTACCCAAATTAACTCTACTGTGTATTATACATGCAGACAGAGTAATCATTATAGATTCAAATGGAGTCGGCTTACAATTAGGATTATGATTACAAGCAGCCTGAACTGGCAACAACAGCTGATGCTGGCCTGTGTTGATCTGCACAGCACGTCAACTTTGTGAGATGCTGAAAACTTCCATCTTCTATGGTAGGGATGAAATAATTAGATGATTACTCAGTTATTCAAACTAAAAAAAAAAAAACTGCCGAAATCAATACAACAATTGTGATAATTGACTGCTCGTATAAATAACAGCCGAAGCAAAAATGCCAAACATTTTCATGAGCTACCTTAGGAAATGTGAGGATTTACTGTGTTTCTGGTTAAAATTGTTGGGTTTTAGAAAGATGGTTAATCAAAACAAGCAATTCAAACACAAGATCTTGGGGTCTGGGATATTGGGTCTAGTTTTTCTTTTTCCTTCTCATAATAGACTGACAGAATAAATTATTTATTGCAAGACAAATGATTAGAGAAAAGACGCAAAGACATCAAACACGAGTGGACACACTAATATGCATTTGCATCAGAAATCTTTGCACCTGATGTGCAACAGGTGCATCAAAAAAGAAACCCACAAAAACATGAAGCACTCATTGTAACAATATGACTTAAAATCAGCTTTATTGTCCCAAAGGACAGTCAGCTGACCCAACTCACCAGGCGGTTGTCAGTTGATAGCTCTGCTTCCCTCTTCACCTAAGTGTCCAAGACACATGGCCCCAGATCTGATAATACGACCTAAGAGCTTTTGATCAGTCTGAAGTCTAAAGTGTTGTGGGTTCAAGTACAAAAGCATAATGAAGTTTGTTATTGGACTTCTGTTCTCAACATTACAAAGAACCACACAGGTTGAGCTTGGTACCTCAGCAAAACTATGGAACTGCTGTTCAGTCCATAAGTTACAGCTTCCTCCCAGTCACTTTCATTTGCAGTGAAGCAACTCTGCGGCAGTCAGCCAGGTACTTGTGAGTATCCCCCACCCTGCACATCTCAATCTGAGCAGCTTCGGATAGGAACGGACTCCAGCCCCTCTCCAGGGACTTGGTTCCAGAGCCAGTATCGTGCGTGGATGGGAGTCCAACTATATCTAGTTGATGCCACTCCACCTTCCACACCTGCTTTGGCTCCTTCCCCACCAGAGCGGTTACTTTCTTGGTGTTGTTGGCAACTCCCAAAATCACTAGGACACTCAATCCCATCCACCATTTAAAGATGGTGAATCTCGAATGAAAGAATAAATTATGTAAATGTGGGTGATGATAATGATGACTGCACAGCATAAAATTAGACTGATATTTACCACTGACCTAATATTTAAATATTTACATTTCTTAGTGCGTGCCACAATTTTTTATGAGCCATTTTAAGATTCATTCCTCATTAATCAACTAAATTCAACAAATACGTCTGGCTGCTGCTATCAAGCCAGTGCTCTTAGGCGTCTCCTAGATGTAGGACTGGCTCTGTGTTTGTGTATCTGTGCGTCTAAAAGAGACAGTGAGGGGAGACCAGGACGGATCACTGAGAAAAAACCAAAAAGCCCACAAGTCCAGCACAGTGAGATGCCTTTTGTAATCACATTTGGACTCTGCCACAAGTCTAATTTGGCACAGATCAATGCTGCAGTCAGTTGAAAACCACCTCAGACATACACCACCACACACCAATTACGTTTAACCTTTTTGTTTTACTTTTTCTTTTCGTTAGCTTCTGTTCTGCTGCTGTCTGTTGAGAAAAACAGGTCTGTCCCTACGGCCAGTGCCTGATGTGAGTTGTGAAAATTAATTACTGAATTTAATCACCGAGGTCATTTAGTTGATCCAGATAAAGCGTAAATGGAGGATACTGAAAAGAGAGGGGGTAATAGTGTGTGTAGTTTTGTGTGTGTGTTAAATAGTTGGTGGTAAAGACTATCAGCTGATGCATTCTGCTCACTGACTCATATGTGATCTCCTCTTACAAAAACTTACAACAACCATTTTGTTGTTGAAATTTTACTCTGGAGTTAATTCGTTTCAATAAATATTTGTATCTGTTTTTCATTTTATGGTTTCCAAATTAAGATGCGTTGTAAATAAAATTCACAATTTACAAATTAGAAACTTACATTTGTATTTTTTGTGTATTTTTGTGCACAAATATTCAGATACAAGTAAAAGTTTGATTTACACTGCATTTACATTTGAATTAACATTTTAAAATTTACATAATAAAATACGCATACAAATAAGAACTGCGTCACTAGTGAAGTTTTTACTTCCCTACCCATGAGAAAACGGTACAAAAAAGATTTGTGTGTGAGAAGATTCATATCCACAGGATGAGATCTGCAAATGCAAAACTCCAGATCCAAAAATGCGTAGATCACAATTTGTACTTACAAAACAAGATTTGTACTTGAAAGAGAAATTTACAAATGTGATTTTGCACAAATACTCAAATGCAAGTACAAATTTTATTTACAATGCATCTACATTTGTAAATCATAAAATACAGATACACATATTTATTGCACTGAATATTCCCTTTTTCAGTGCTACCAGAATTCTGTAACCTCTTTTAAGCAAATACCTTAAGAGTTGGCAGTAACAGAAGCAAAAACAATCCCTTTCCACTCCCTGTTATTTCTGCAAAGACAAGAGTTGCCTCAGCAGTTGAGCAATGACCCACTGTGGTTTCTGGCTGCCTGTTGTCTTTAACAGTCTCTGCTGGATGTAGCTTCTCCCTCTGATCTCCAGTGGTGGATAACTAAAGAATGTATCATCATCACCATCATGCATCTATCCATTAGCTGTGCTCTACATTAGCTTATTCTGGGCCGTTGTGCTTCTGAAACCAATCCCAATTGACATTGGCCCAGGTTGCTTAATGCAATCATAGAAGATTACTACAATGCATATTTTAACTAATAATTTACCAAGTAAACTAGGTTGACAATGCACCTGCACATTTGTATCAAGTGCCAAAGATGTTTTGGGGATCCTTTCCGCCTTTATTAGATAAATGCTAGCTCACCATAGACAGGAATAAGGAGATGCTGACAGCCCAGCTGAATTTAAATGAGTGACACCGCAGCTACGTGGTATTTGCCTTAACCAGTGGTGGTTCTAGAGTTTGTTGGGGACCTAGGCAAAAATGTCTTACAAAAATGTTCAATTTCATAATAGTTAGCTTAGTCAGACACAGTTTTCATCAGCCACCTTCCGGGTGACTGTGGCGCAGGAAGGTAGAGCGGTTGTCCACCAATCTCACAGTTGTAGGTTCAATCCCTGGCTCCTCCGGTCACATGTTGAAGTGTCCTTGAGCAAGACACAGAACCCCAACTTAGTTGCTCCCGGTGAGTGTTGGCCAGCTGCATAGCATCAGTGTATGAGTGTGTGTGTGATTGTGAGTGTGAATGGGTGAATAAGAAGCAGTGTAAAGGGCTTTGAGTGCCAACAGGTAGAAAAGCGCTATATAAGTGCAGAACATTTACCATTTACCATTCTGGTGGCTCCAGCAAAGCTGCTCTGCTAACTTAGTTAGCTTAGTTAGCTCGTGTTAAATGTTAAAGTCAACAAAAGAAAGATGATACCAGTGGAAGATAATCAACTGTCTCTTCACCACAATTACCCAACACTAGCAGCATATTTTTTAAGTTTTTTGGTTTATCAGGGTCAGGGGTTCAGGGTCGCCACAGCGGATCATTGTCCGCATGTTGATTTGGAACTATTGTAACGCTGGATGCCCTTCCTGACACAACCCTCCCCGATTTTTACCTGGCTTGGTACTGGCATTATGCTGCTGGGGATGGGAAAGGGGTTTTTGGGGTTTCAGTGTCTTGCCCAGAGACACTTGGACTAGCAGCATTTATTTAATGCTATTTACTATTATATTTATTTGTCATTATCTGATCCACTAACCACTAGTGATGTGTCATGAGCAAAAGATGCGGCTCTGAGAGCCGATGCTTTGTAGTGAATCAGAAGAGCCGGCTCGCATCGAGTGAGAGCCGGCTCCCAGTTTTTTCCTTTCGCTGCTTACCTCAGTGCTCAGCCTGATCTCTGCTTACGGCAGAACTTTGTTTTGATTGGTCAGCAATGGCATCGCGGCCAGTCAGATGTGAGGATATGGGATCATATCATTATGTAAAAACAGAGAGTCGGGTGGCAAGAAGTGGAGCGGTGCTCCACTGCAAGTTAACTGTCTGTCAGATAGCGGTGAGGAGAGTGTGTACTGTTGGTGTAGTTGAAACTAAGTGTGACACCCGAATGAGAAGCAGCATCTGGCTCCAGTTTAAAGATAATGGAAACAGCAAAGCAGAGTGTGTTCACTGCAAGATGAAAATTACTTTAAGAGCAGGTTCCACCACAAACCTGCAAAGACATATGAGAACTGTCCATTCTATAGTGCAGTTAGAGGGCAAGCTAGCACACATCTACAATCCTGGTGTGTCTCATCCCATAAAAACAGCAAGTGAAGCAGCATCTACAGGCTTCCCCACACATGCAGGTACAACCTCTCCTACTGCAACTCAAAGCAAAATAAGCCAGTTTATACCGAAAGTGATGACCCCACCCAAACAGCACAGCATTGATGAAGAGTTGGCTAAAATGATAGCTACTGATTTCCAACCCTTTTCCATTGTGGAGGACAGAGGTTTTAAAAGTTTTGTCAAAACTTTAAATCCCACATTCTCTACTCAGTAGAAAAACATTGTCCCAAACAACAATACCTAAACTATATGACACAGAAGACGCATTATGGCAAGAAAGGGTGAAAAAAGCTCCATCAGTTTGCCTGACAACTGACTGCTGGACCTCCAGAACCACCTGCTCTTTCATGGCTGTCACTTGCCATTTCATTGATAATTACAAGATGACATCTTGCCTTCTGGACTGATTTGAGTTCACAGATAGACACACTGCAGAAAACCTGGCAGAGGAGCTAGTAAGAGTGTCAAAAGTGTGGAAAGTAGAGGACAAAGTGGTGCTGTGTGAGCAACTGTGCCCTGTGGATTTATTTGCTGTTTTGTTGTTAATTTGTGCAATAAAAAGTTTGATTAAATATTAAACAAAAAAATGGTTTTGTAACAGAATAAATGCACAAAATCAGGCAATTATAAGGATTCTCATGAAAACACTGCACATGAAAGGATTTTCAACAAACAAACCATGAGGTTTTGCAAAGGTGGTAAAATAAAGGCCTATAAAACAATCCTAAATTAAGAGCCGCTCAGGAGTCGAAAGAGCCGGCTCTTCTTTAGGAGCTGAGCCAAAAGAGCCGGCTCTCTGAAAAGAGCCGAACTTCCCATCACTACTAACCACTGTCTTTTTTCTCTCTCGTTTTCCTTTTTTCATCAGACCTGTTTGTTTAAATTGAATCATGGGCTAACCGTAGTCGGGTCCCTCAACCCTCTCTGGCCTCAACAATTCAGATATCAAGGTACTCCCAGTAGCGGGCATTTATAAATGCTTTTGCAAACTAATGCTATCCAAACATGTCCCCACTCTGAGAGCTTTGCCCTACTCATTTCAATGCTGTATGGTGGATTGTGTGTGAATATGCAGAGCCAACTGCTGGTGTTTGACTTTGTTTTCTTCAGTTGCTTCTACCAGGCCCTGCCTCATTTAGATTGTGGTAAGTTCCTGAAGTGTTAATCCCTGGCATATTCTTTCAACTATAGTGAGTAGACTCATTCATAGAGCAAAGGTACCATGCAGGGCCAGCCGATTCCCAAGGCATTGACACTTAAGGTAGCCATTTGCTTTGGAGATAGAGGCATAAGTTTAGGACAATAGAAAGTCTGATGCTTCATTTGCTGTCTAAAGCAATGATGTACTAAATAAAGTGAAGAAATGTCATAAGGAAGTGGACGGGATGGTGGATGGTACAACAAGACACAGGACTTTTCCATGGGAGAACAGGGTTCGACTCTAGTCCGAGATGTTGTGTACTTTAATAATCATCATAACACAGCGAGGGACACATAGTTATTATAGTAAGAAAGTATGTGCGTGACATTATCACTGTTTGTAGCATTTTCGGGGCGTCAACTTGTGTACCTGTAGCATCAATATGATACGTCAAAGAATGTAAAAATGCGGCACAATTTGACGCCTTAAGAAGCGTCAACATCTGACAATGTGGGATGAGAACGTGGCAAGGCCTTGGCCTGACAATCAGGAAGCCAACGCTGTCCCCTTAAGAACTGTTTGTATGCAACTAATCTTCAAGTTCGGGTGGGAAAAAAACAGTGGGTCTGATATATATATTGTATATTTCTGTATATTTCTATTTTTGTCTGCTCCTTGTTTCCATGTGGGGGAATTGGTGTTACCATGCTCTTCTCTGATTGGTCTGTTGGAGAGAGACTGACTTCCAATCAAGCAGACCAAAAGCACCTGAATGATGATTGTGCTTGGGTCTAAATATTGGTGCCTGCTCAGTTACCTAATGAAGAGTTTTGTTACACTGATAAAAATAACTCAGGATGATCTATTTAAAACATTTAACTTTTTTACATCAAATTATTATGTAGTTCAAGGAAGACCAGTCTTTGTATTTAAAGTCTACTTAATTTAAACTTTTCCCTAGGTATTGTTTTCTCTGTGCCCTACTTAACTTAAAAATATGTATTTTTAATTAAAACGTACCTATTTTTTTAAAGTTTCCATTTTACTTAATTTGGAGTGCGATCTACTTTTTTTTACCTACATTTACTCCGATTTCCTGATTTGCAACTGGGTATTTCTTATATATTATAGTTACAATATCAAATGTGTAATTGTGCATTGTGAAATGCAACTTCATCCAGCACAAAACTTCAAAATTCAACTTCCTGAATTCACATCATATGAAATAAAGCAAATACCAGCATTAATAAAAGTAGCGTGACCTTAGTACAGGTTAAAAGTGCGAAACTTCTAACACGGAGCTTCATGTAACTACCTTTTATTGTCATCTGTATGGCTTTAATGCTTGCAAAATGAATTCGAGATTATGTACCCTGGAGGTTCATATCCTCATTTTGTGCACAGGGTTCTCAATCCCGGTTGTTAAGGTGCGCTGCCTACTACTGATTACCTGGACCAGTTGCGTTCAGTGAATCAGATGGTGGAAGATACCATCTCCCAAAGACCGTGTGAATTGGCATCTTTCAGCTTCTGATGCACTAAACACACCTGATTCAGGTAATGAGAAGTGGGGAGGCAGTTTTATTTGAAAGGAGTTAAATCAACAAGCTAATTGCTTGTGGTGTGTGTCTGTACACCTAAGAAGATTATCAGGTATTAGATGAAAAGATATTAGGAAAAATGCACAATGTCTTGTGTTCCGAACAAATGCAGATTAACTTCCAACTTATTTAAGTAAATGTACAAACTTGATTTGTTACTATTTGTATTTTTTTTTTCAGTGTAGATCTAAATTTTAACTTTTTTTGGTGCTGTCAGTGACACAATTAAAGACAAGATATGAAACTCAAAAGTATTAGTTTGTGCTCCAGTTTCTTTAATTTGTAAGAAAAGTTTGATCTCAGTGTCGTACTGGTATCTCAAGACTCGTTCTTTTTCAAATAGGTGGGAGGGAATAAAAAACATGTTGAGGGTGTGGAAAAGGATCTGAGTGAGACGAGAAGACATTTATCAAGAGCTATAGTTCAAAAGTTTGATAAATTGACTGAAAATAGTGTTAAAACAAGCTTAAAGTTTTGTTCTGTTTTCCTCCTATGTGAGCTGCCTTTAATTAAAGTTTTTTTTTTTCTTTTGTGCCAAAACACTTGTAACTGTGTGTCTCTATAACGAGTGGGAACAGTTGATTGTTCAACCTGCTGTGACTGTCTGTTTTGAAGTCAGCATGACCTTAACTACAAGAGGCCATTACTCTTGTTCCATGGAGACTGTTACCGTTCTCATTAACTTAACACAGGGAATAGTGGAATCAAAAAAATGGGGAATGGAAAATACAAATCTGATTTGGAGGCAAACGTCTCCCAGAACAATAACAGGTGGTGCCTGTGCAGGAGGTGGCAGCAGATATAGACTTCAATAAATTACAACAGAGACTTTAAAAAACAAACAAGACAAACACAACAAAAAAAGATTATTAATGACTTTAGTCATAGTTTCATATTAAGGATGAACATCAGTCACTACACACATTTACTTTTATCTCTCTTTCTAACTCCCTTGAACCTTCCCTTGTACATTCAAAACTTTTTACAGAGAGAAATAAAATCATTTGTAGTCCGTGCTTGCGTGGGCCTCTAGGTCCCCTCCCAGAGTCCAAGTTCTGGTAGGTTAATTGGTGACTCGAAATTGCCCGTAGGTGTGAGTGTGAATGGTTGACTGTCTACTGAAAGTCTCTATGTTGGCCCTGAGATGGTGGCGAGATTAGTGTCCAGGGTGCAACCTGCCTCTCACCCACTGACATGGATGATAGATGCTATTTTATGATTATTGCTGAGGATGTTAGCCAGCTAAATGTGAAACCAGAATAATCACCTCATGGCCACACGCCTCTGCCAGTTTACATGCATGTCCTCTGAAGAAGAGGGTACATTCACGGCCTGTGCTCACTCTCCAGCCGTCCCCTTTGTGCAGTCCGTTTGTTTTGCATGCTGGTGCTTAAGATACCTGTTTACTTGGGTAATTGACGCATGGGGGGTTTTAGTGGGTTACAATGCAAACAGATCTGACCCCTAAACAATGAGGTAGCATATAAAGTGCAGCGTTCACTTAGGGAGGTGGACAGTACAACAGGGCTCTCCCACAGGAGAGGACCCGGGTTCAACTCCGGCGCTAAACAACATTTTATCTTATTTGTCCCATAACACAACCTAACCGAAGTTGTTTTCCCTTTTTGTAAAGTCTTTCTTACTGATGTCCCAGCACCACACAAGTGGTGCCTGCAAAGCGAGAGCTCATTGTCTTGCTCAAGGACACACCTGGTGCATGGGCTGGGCTTTAAACTGGGAAACTTCTGTACACAACTGTACACATAGGAGAATTTGTACCAACATGATTGACAGCACTTTCCACCACCAGCATCATCGGCTAAGCAAATGAGGAGAAATCATTTAGAAGACAGTAATCACGTTGCCAAAGTGCAAGTTGTCGTTCTATTGACATTAGGATTGTAGTAAAAAACATGTCATGTTTACTTAGACTGTTCCAGGGAACAGAGAATTTGGTTACATTGGGCTGTGACAATCACCTGGAGCTTCCTAAACAGGAAGCCCCCTGTCCTGGTTGCCTTCCAGTGAAAAGGAGTCATAGGATTGGACGACTTACAGCTACTTTGGGGCCCCAGTCAATACAAAAAAACTGGAGTGACTGAAGCCCACTTCAGCAGGGGGACAATCTATTCTGTTCATTCTGCAGAAGTGTACTAAAGATCTTTTTAGTCTAGAGCAGCAATTACTCAGATCTTTGTGGTGGAGACATCCAGGCTTGGATAAATAGCTTGAAGGTGTCCCTGAGATGTTGTGTTCACAAGCAGTGGCTATTCTTGACATTTATAAATTGGGATGGCCATGGGGTGGTCAAGGCTATTCTGTGGGGGTCCAAGGAATATTTGGGGGGGAGGAATACACAATAAATTATGTGAAATATTTCTAATTTATGCATCTGATGCAGATATCTGTGAAAGTGTGTGTGGTTATTTTAAGCTGTCATTTGCACCTCATTTAATCAAGGTATAGCAGTAGATGGTCAGACTTAATAACACTACATTCTGACACAGTCTCGTTGCCAACAGATGTTGCCGCTCAGACATAATTCATATTGATTTAAAATCAGCACACACCCCTCTGTTGGAGTTCATGTATTTACCAAATGAGTAGATAATTGTTTTAATTTACTGATTTCAAAACGCTCGAAGAACTGACTTTGTAACGCTTTACGAATAAACCTACCGCATGATACGGTTGCTCCTTTCTTTCTATTTACGTGTGCGCACTGGCTCTGGCACCAAAATCCACGGACGTGAAAAGCCAGATTCAAGCTCAGGATACAGTTGTGGCTTTACACAAACAATATCTGATCGACTTTGACATTTCACCGTGAATTTTGCACCGGACATTCATCCCAGTTTAGAACCACATTTTACCATTACACCAGCAGGAAACGGCATAAGTGCTATATGATCTTCTTAAAAACAAAACAGTAAGGAGCACGAACTCTAGAGTTCAACTTTAAGAGACTGATCAAGGGAAGCTGCACATTTTACACAAATCCTATCAAGGGATTTTAGTCTAATAAAAACACAGATGAACCAAAGAAATAAAATTGGTTTTAAACAGATCTTTTCCTCAAGTCTGGGTATTTGCTAAAGCTGTGTGCAGGTAAACGTAAAATACACAGCTACTACGTACCAGTAGCAGTCCACTTTAAGCTATGCTGATAGGAATCCTGGGCTTTAAGTAGTTCTAAAAGAAGCCACAGGTACGAAGGACCATGCTGTTTTTTAAAAAAAAAACTTTAAAACTGAACTTTAACAGTCATTATCATTGGCCAATTGATCAATAACAGCAACGTTACTGTAAATGTTTACAGCAGTAAATCACACAGTCAAACTGGCCTGTCTTACCTGAATTCAGGTGATTTTTACTGATCGTCCTCTGTTCAAAAACATGTTATTAAATCCATGGCTGGCTATTATCCGTCAGACAGACCTGGGCCATGTCCTGGCTCTTAAAATCAGTTTCTTCTCCATGTGTCCAGCAATGTACAAGTTTACTAGGTCAAGAAAATAACTGTGTGTGGGGATAAACTTAGCTTGAAGCTAACAGGGTTAGCACTGGTCCCTGTGCAGAGAAACAGCCTGCGGTTCACAGAAAGGTTGACACAAGGCTCTACCTGTCCACATCTGATGGCTGACAGACAGAAAAAACCCTCCGGTTGTTGAATCAGATCCATAATGTATCATCTGCAGTGATGGAAGCTTCAATGATTGTTACAGTCCCTGGTTTTGGTCTAGTTTTGTTTAAATTGATTTCCTGTTTTGTGCTTTTATTTCGTTGATCCTCCTGTGTCCCTTCCTTTGAGTCTTTTCAGTATCTTTACCTTCCTCATTTTGTTATAATTGGTTTCACCTGTTCCCCAGTTTATTTATACCCAGCTTTCCCCACTGCTGACTGCCAGATCGTCTTCCCTGCTTCCCTAGAGAACTCTCCTAATGGGTTACCGCTTTGGACTTTCGCTTCCCCTACACGCCTGTGGATTACCCCCCTTTGGACTTTGCCCTCTTGTGCCCACCTGTTCCTTGAGTTTTGGTCTGAGGTTTGGTTTTCCGTTTTTTCCTGCGTAGTTTGGTTGTTTTGGTTTTCTGTTTTAGTCTAGTTTCTTAGTTCGCTTGTCTTCCCGGTGTGGTTAGTATTTGGTTAATCCTCTCTCTCCAGCCGTTTAAGTTCTTTCGTCTGTTTTACCTAATTTATATTGTGAGAGTTTGCATGTGCTTTCCCGTCCTCCTCACGGAGAGATTTTCTGTTGTTGCCTTTTCGTTTAAATAAACTTTAATTCATTATAACCCGTATATCCCTTGCCGTCTCCTCCTTTTCAGGTCCGGCAAAATTAAAATGCACTATAGAAAGAGTGACAATGATAGCAAAACATTTCCTGTTGTTGCTCCTTTACATTAACAGCATTCATTATTCAAACTTCACTTTCGATGGCTCTTACTGTGAAGTAGCCATGGGAAAAGTAATCTGTTCTCACTGATATCTATGCTGCTTTTGATTAGGGGAAAAAAAAAAAAACAGTACCCAAACTGATATTTAGGAAACATTTTGACGATGTATTGGTTTGAATGATCACAGGCAGGGATGTTAGACACCGTGAGGTTGTGATTAGAACAACTCATGGTCTGTGTAGCAGGAAATCGGATTAGTGCACATTGCAGTTAAACAAGCCTTTATAAAAACCCCATAACTCCAATGCCAAACCCTAAATTAGATCTAATTATTAAACAATTGCTGTCAATAACATGTCTTTCCCTGTTTATTCATCAGAAAGTGGCTTTGGTTTTATCCCACTGAAGAAGAACTCAGCCACATGCTGTTTCCAATCTCCCCTCGGACAACAGCAGATGGTGTGCTGAATGCAGAGTGGGTGGGACAGGAGCACTACAACCAGTTGAGTGCGCAGTTTGAAAGCGCCCCCAGTGAAACTGTGACGGAGATAAAAGCCTTTCTGTCCGAAGCAATAATGAGTGTCCAAAAATATTGAGCTCCCTGGGCTGGCCAGACTGTAACTAAGGGGTGGCAATGGCCACCCTAGTCATTTCCTCTAGATGTGCCACTGTTCACAAGAATGGGACAGACGTGAGATCAGAGAGACGTAACGGACGTTTAAGCTGAAGGCAGTCCTGAAGTTATTGCATTCACAACAGCGCAAAGGACATACGAACAGATCAACAAGCTAAAAAGTTAGGCCTCCACATCACATTACTGTATATTGAAGTTCAGGGTAACACTAGCACCATGGTCCCGCTCTGTATTTCTTTTGGCGAGGTTCGGAGTACAATAACAACGGCAAACAAATTGGCTTGTGTTCATCCTAAAATGCTTTGAGGAAAGTGAAACGGGCAAACAAAACTAACAATAAATCACAAATCTAACTTTTGGGTGGACTGAGCTACAGTTTCTGATTAAGTTTATGTTTGTAAGGAGAAATGAAAATTCTCTTAAAATACTTTAAATGGAAAACCAACTCGATTTTGCAGTGCAGAGGCACTGCAGCTTCTTTATTTTCATGTCTTTTACACAGTTCAATAAATGGTGAAATTCCTGGTCACAATCCTCATGAGGATCCTGTTTGTAGAGCTACTAAATATACAACTAAACACTAATGTTTTTATTAAGCAAAGGAAATGAAATGAACATTTCATTAGAAGCTAATGACTGACCAAGAGTAAGTACTTACTTGTTTATTTGTCTTTTTCTTTTTTTCAAGACCTTTGACCACTTTGGTCACACATACACAGAAATAAATCCAGGAAAAACACACATGCGCAGACACACACATACAGACATGTAAGTTGTATAGACACTAGTGCAAGATTTGTGCAGTAAGCCTCCCAGGGTGGTTTCCGTAGCAACGGGCAGGTGATGTTAGGTACAGTAATAGGTTCCTGATGGCAAAGTGACAGCCCATAGATGAAAGGCAGCCATACTGTCACTCCCCAGGAGAGCCATGCAGTGAAGGGGTAGATCTGAGAGGTAGAGCGCTGGACTCATGGAAACAAAACAAATTATTTCCTTGTCTTTCCTTCCTTCCTTCTTCATGAGAGATGGGACTAACTTCAAAATAAAACCGTTCAGTTTAATTTTTAGAGCAGACACACAATCATTCTCACACACAGACGCTCATTATCACATGCTTCCAAGTCCAAAAATCAATACAAATAGGCCAGATTTTCTGTCAGGATAATGATTATATCGAATGACCTCTCGATCTCCCCTCTTCGTTCTGTCTATTGCATGTGGTGACTTATCGCACACTGTAACTGTAGACATGCTATCGCATGTGCACATGCACGCACACATCCACACGTGCACACACACTCACATACAAGGGTTGAATTGCTCCTGCTGCTTCTCTTTCTTATGAGACCTAACAAATGCATTTGCTCAGCTCAGTCCAGCTCTCATGCATAAGTTTATTTAAATGCATTCAAGCGTGTGTGTGTGTGTGTGTGAGTGTGTGCACGTGTGTGTGCATGGCTGACTCTTGAGCTCTGTGTATGACTATGCATCTGTTTATTTGGGTGATACATCACAGATTGTCCACTACTGTTTTTTGTGGAAGCTGGAATGGAAGGGCTAAGACTGCACAGGAAAAAAAAAAACGACTAACTATTCTCCTGTCACACACACTAAATCAATACAGCACGGCACATGCACTCATACCTCACCCCCTGCTACAAACAATATAAACACATGCATATCGAATGCATAATGCATGAATGCACTTTATAACTCCAACATAACATAACTCCAACAACCCACTTTGCTGGGACCTTTTCAATTTCTGAGCACGAACACACACACACACACACAGAGGGCTCAGGGCATCCTGAGGGTGGTGGTGGGCATGGATGATCGACCCTGCCCCACCAATCTGCCCAGCTCTCTGCCAGAAAATCAACCAATTAAAAGATGCAGGCACCGCAGTGGCACGGTGGGTGGGAGGTGGAGCGTTGGAATTGTGGGTAATGGCAGCTGCAATGTTGAATTGGGAAGCAGCTGTAAGGAGCTGATCTGACAAGGCACGACAGCCAAGCTCTTGCTCTTTCTTTCTCTCTTTATGTCAAATTATAAAATACCTTTTGGTTGTCTGTATTAACCTATACTGTAAATATGCATGAACTGGTAGAACAAAATCAGTGAAGTATCTTTTTATAACAGGAAGCACAAGCATGTTTTAAAATAACTCTTAAATTAGGAGTTTTTTTTTTGTTTTTTTTTTGAAGGGGCTGTATTGTTCATACTTCTGGTTGTAAGTTAATTGTTGTAATGATGAGTGCTTATAATAATAAAAAAACATGTTCAAAATGTGAGCTCAACATATGCAGGAGAAAAAAATCTTGCTCTGTCTGTGACATAGTTTCTGCTCTGTCAACTATGTCGCAGGACCTTTCGAAGGCTTCCAGAGACTTTGCCTTCCAAAATTTTCCTGACAGTCCCTGTGCACAAACATTTTCAGCTCATAAGCAGACATTCATTTGGGGTCAGCAAGCTCTCAATGTACATAGTTGTGTCCACCCACTCTCATATTTCATTCATGGCTACCACTGTGCTCAGCCCACCAGCAGGCTTCAGCAAAATAGCCAATCATACCAGAGTGGACTCCAAAGCTATTTCAGTAGAGCCCAGGAATAAAATTATAAACCAAATATTATGCATAGCATGACCACTTTATTGACCTCAGACTTGTACTTACACGTGTTGGGAGAACTCAGGTGCCTCATCATTGACGTTAGCCATTCGAATCCGTACTGTAGCTGTACCAGTGCGAGGAACCTCCCCTTTGTCAATGGCCATCACCACAAATTCGTACAGATGGTTGGGTCTCTCGTAGTCCAGAAGCCCCGCAGGAAAGATGGTCCCATGAGGGGAAATGGTAAAGTCCTGACTCAGGGTATAATAGGTCAACTCAGCATTTTCTTCTGAGTCACAGTCATTGGCTGACACTGAAAATTAGAATAGACATTTTGAGAATAGAAGTTAGTGCGAATAAACAAAGGCAACACTGCAGACGTATAGACTTGCATAACTGCTAAATTGTGAGGGTTGTTCACACATGCAGTTTGTTTGCTCTGGTTTGAATCAGAGGACAACCTTGGTTTACTTCCTTGCCTCACAGAGTGGCTAAATCTAAGCAAACCAAAACGCATTACAAGTTACAGACCAATATTCTGGTCCACTCACAAGTAAAATGATCACCATTACACAAGGAAGCGAACGCAGGAAAATATCCAGAATGCTTAGTGCAGCTCATGAAAGCATATTGAAAATACAAAACCATTTAACACTTTGTTAAGGGATGCTGCTAAAATAATCTGCTAACCTGTGCAGGATTAAGGTTGAATCAGAGTTTACAGGGACGTGGCCAATACTCCATGCATGTTTTTTTGTTTTTTTTCCTTTTTTTCCTTTTGGCTTATCCCGTAACGTCAGGTTCGCCAAAGCGGCTCATTGTCCGCATGTTGATTTGACATTGTCCACAGCAGATCATGGTCTTATTTCAGTTCCTCCAGGATTCCACGCATAATTTGTTCTGTGGTGGTGAAATACCTGATTATGTGACACATTTTTCAAAAAAAACCCAAAAACTTTTATACGTGCTACCATGTTTATATGATTTATATTTGCAAGCTGGCACAGAATTCACGGTGGATTGGTGTTATTGTTGCCATGTCAGATCTCAAGGGGTTGGTTATTGCTATGTTCAGATTACAGCAGCAAGGGGGCAAAGGCACCAGACTTAAACTGATCTGGGTTAAACAAGGTATGTTTTGGACCCACTTTAACCAGACTTTAATAGGTTTATGAATCCAAAAACAGAAATACAAAAATTAATAAACAATAAATCTACTTATTTAGTGAGCGAGAACTTGTGTGTGTGTGTGTGTCTTTAAGCAAAGAGAAACAACATGAGTGCAGGCTTTTTATTCATCTCTCATGCTATGTGGCCAAGGTAAAATGAAAAGAAAGTGATGCTCCCACTGGCTTAAATGTTCAATTCTATAACACTGGGGAAAGAGTGTTATTTGCCCAGCATGCATTGAAAGAACCATCATTTTGCAACATTTCTGTTTTCTGCATCACACACTGGGATTCTGTGGAGCCAGGACTTGCTCTGCCATAAATTGATTGCCTTGCTGAAACTTAAAAGACCACCAGGGATTTAAATAAGCATATTTTCCGCTAACAAGAACATTTCACCATCAAACGCACTGTTCTCCAATTCACCTTACATTGCATTTGACTCATGTGCCCATAGAAAAGCAAACACACACACAAACAAACACATGTCCTATACCCTTAACATCACTCTTTGCTTCAAATAACAAATTTACGTTTTTTTTGCCATAATGCGCTGTGGAACCTTTAACAACGTCAAAATAAATTAACAGGTTTAACAAGAACATTAAATATTTCATCAGTACAGTATTAGTCGGACCTATTCGATTGACTGTATGGAGTATTGTGGTTTTAACATTTGTAGAATGTGGCCTTCAGTCTAGCAATATTCTGAACAGCCAGCAACTGAAATAAATTTCATTAAAAATTTCGAGGATCAGATTTTCCTTCCTTTTGTTTAGTCCATATGACTTCTTGCTTTCAACTCTTAGTATATTTGTAAGAAGCCTGAACATGAAAAGCACCACTAACTGAACTCATCGGAACTTCTATGCTTCTATTGGCACTTTTTGGTACAAACTATCACATGATGGTGGCTCGTCTGCTAAGCTAACTCACATTACATAATTTTCTAAGTGTCTACCTACACATTTGTGCAAGAAATGATTACCCACAGTATTTTCCAAGCCCCTGTTATTTTTAATAAACCAAATGAAAATTCTACAGATCATATTATTCAGTGGCTTTTCATCTCCTGGTATTGAAGTTGGAATTTTCCCCAAAGACATGAGGAAAATGGCACGTTTCTGTTAAATGTACTTATACTGTCAAAACTGTAGGAAACATGTTTCATCTTTTTACTGCCATATGCAATGTTTACAGCTGCACAAATAGCTTTTCCATTTGTGTTTCATGTTACCTTTTTTTTTTTTTTTTTTTTTTTTTTTTTGGGCAGCGACAATAATGCACACAACTACAATAATCAGATGCAGCAATGTGATGTTTGTCAGCATTGCAACCTGGACAGAGTGAATGTAGCTGTTTTTCCTGCTAACAATGACAGTTTTCTGAATTGCAGGTGAAATGCAACTGTTTTGCTGCTATAATGTTAACACAACCTCACATCTACTGACAATGGGTCAAATATCAACTACACTGCTCTACACTACAGTCTGTCCACTTACTAATCTCAAGCAAACTGTATGAGTCAATATTTAATTTAGTACAGCTTTGTACTCGCCAGTATAAACCCCTGTAATCTTGAATCAGCAGCGTAGTGCTGGCATTGCTACATGGACGACACAGTACATTTCTGGCTGCATCTCCATGTCTTTCTGGCATAAAATGACTTCATACTGGAACTGCAGGAGCCACAGATCTCTATAGAAAACAGGATCATCGGCCTGCTTGGTATTTTTATTCAAACTTGGCAAAGTATGAATTTGTCCACTCTTACAATGGAACTGAATATGGCATTACTACAATAGGATTTTGCAAAATAATGCTGTATCTGTTTGTCCCTGCTCACTTGTTGTTTGATCAAGTCAGGGGGAAATACATGTTTTTATTGATGGTAATATGCTCTTTGGCATTTTGGAGTTCAGAAACCTAATGTAAAGAAGAATTTGGGGTGAGCCCCTCTCCACCTAACTCATTTTAAAACCTAAGTGCCTATTTACAAATTAGACTCTGGGACGCATACATTAAATAGTTTAAAATATCACGAACAGTATGGACAACCCTCTCCCCGTTCAAATGGGCAAACTTGTAAAAGTCATGAGTGGAAACACAAACAGAGACACATCAGCAGCACAGCCGGTGGGAACTTCTCGCCTCTTCTAGTGCACCTGTTGATGGCAGCAAGCTGAGCCTGCTGCGCCTCCTACAACATACACATCCCTCCCTCATGAACTCTTTTACATGCAAGCATTTACTGGCATTTTGGGCAAAACAAACAAAAAAAAATCTCCTTTATCCCCCAGATATGATGTTAGAATTAAGCAGAAGCACTGTGGCATCTAAGAACAGTCTAAAAGTTAGGAAAGGTTTTTGTAGTTACATTTTCAATTATTTAATCACATGAAATTAATTTATGTTGCTTATGTTTATAAGCAGCTTTCTGCAGAGCAGACATCACTAAGTACTTCACAATGCAGACAGGACAATGAGAAGCCAGAAAAAACGACATGAAATGCATAAAAAGGGAAACTAAAGACATTACCTAGAGAAAAATATCAAATTAGATACTAATAGGTCACCAAAAAAAAAAGTCTTATTTTTTGGACAGGGTAGAAAATCAGAACCTCCAACGGTTTGGACTTTTTTTACAATGTGGAGGCCTAAAATGCCTGATTTTGCAAAAAAACTGTGGTGCACTTTGCAATGCTTTTTTTTTTTTTTTTTTTTTTTTTTAACAATGTTTTAAATTGCAAGGCTGCACAGAATTAACAGGGAATTGATTTATTTATTTGTTGTGATTGCCACAGTGCAAATTCTGGAGGAAATGGAAAATAGACGGGTGAACTAGTTTCTGTTTATGGTAAACAACTTAAATGCACTATTCTTACAATGGCAGTACACATCATCTTTGTTTAAATTTTGCACTTGGGAATGACATTTTAATAGCCCCGGCTGTCAGCAATGTGAGGAGAGAATAGTAGGCTACTAAGCAACTCTCTGCTCTAATTGATGAGTGAAAAAAAAAGCTAAAGTCAAGTTTGCTCAAGCCCTCAAGACAATTGAAATGTCAGTATGACCCCCCCCCACTGCCATCCCCACCCCTAAACACACACCTGTGAATTTATGTAAAAAAAAAACAAAAAAACAAAATCTAGCTGATTTTTACAAGTAAAGTCATGTTTTCTAATATAATGTGCCACTGTGTTTTGTTTCTCATTATCAAATTGTGTCTTTGACTAATGGTGATAATGATGAGCTCATCTTCGTCACTGTTAACACATATCAGCAAGAACACAACACAAGTGTAAAAATAAAGACCAAAGTTTGTAATATGAATCCAAACCCAAGGTTTTTCGCATGCCAACAAAGCTAATGAGCACTTAGAATGAGGTGTCAAATCTGCAGTCATTAATAATTTACCTACTGCATGCAGTGTTATATATTCCCACATTTTGTTCTAGTCAATACGTATTTGTCGCTCTGGTAGTGTTTCTATTATTAGCCTACACAAAGGGACCAGTGGAATAAATGTTATTTGGGGCTGTAAACTGAGTGATCCTGAGCGGCTTATAAGGTGGAAATATTGTTTTATTAGTCACACAACTTGGACAAATATTTACATATTCTTAACATACTGTAGGTTCTATTTTAAATGGAGAATTACCAGAATAGTCTCTATGCAGAGTGTGTAGAGGGAAAGAGCAGTGTGAAACACTTTGCTGTCACTTTTGTTGGCAGTCTGTCAGAAGCTGAAAAAAGACTGGGCTTCTCAGTGTTAAGTCACAATGCGACAGATTAAATTTTGATAAGTCGTACCCCCAACGGTTGCCATTACCATTTCCCCACGTTAAATGAAACTTAAGCAATCAGCATGTGGAAATTGGGTAGTTACAGGAAAGGCGAGGCTAGAGCAGCTGCACTGATGGAACTGTCGCCTGCGCTACGAAGTACCTACTCAGTTTCCTGACCAGTCAAAACACATGAATATAATTTAAAAAAAAAAACCCTCTTTGTTCTCAAAGTAAATACAGGAGGGATTCTGAAACATTTACATATCACATAAACCACAAAGCCACATGTTAGCCCACTGAGGTGGGCCTAGTTCCATTTAGCTTGTATGTGCTCTTTTTAATGAAATATTTGCATTACATTATGACTAACTGCAATGCAACTGAGCTGCCAATAGGATTATGTGGATAAATCTTTTTTTAAAGAATGAACTACTACATCTGTTAAGGTAGTGCCGGTTACAATGAGATGGTTGGGGTGGATAGTGGAGATATAAAGTGCAGGACTGTCTCACCACAGCCCATTTTTTCACTCCTGAGTCCCATGTGTGGTTAAGTTTAGGCAACAAAAGTGGTCTGGTTAAGTGTCATGTAAACCAGAAAACTGATTTATGAAACTGGCAAATGGGATTATAGAAAGTCGATTTCCCACAGAAGATTTTGGGCGAAAAAAACACAGATTTCTATGCCATGTATACACGTGACCAGGTTTCTAATCGGCTTTCTCCGACCGCGCATGTGCGTCACAGAAGGCTGCAGACATGAACACGCTGCAGAGTGAATGAGGGAAGAGATCATTAAAGGGGTGATGCCTCATCTTTAAAACAAAGTCTGCCAGAAAAAAGGTCCAACAGAAAATAATTTACACTACGAGCTTCATAGACGTGTCAGTAAGTCACTGTCCCCCCGCAGATTTATTTATTTATCTTTTGGATTCGGTTTGGACTGTGGATCAGCTCGGTCCCCCCAAAAAATGCTGTCACTCTGCAGCAGCATGAACACAGCCAAAAACAAATAAAAGTAAGAAAGCAGGTCAAATGTATGCATGAGGCTTTCAAAATAAGTCAGAGCTGGAAGACAAGTCAGATCACTTGTCCATAGATTTGGTTACTCAAGTACATGTAAACAGTGAGTGTGTTAACAGAAAACGTGCTCTAGGTGCCATTAGATTCCTCAACATTTGCATTTCTAGATTAGTTGCATAGAAACACAATGTTTAGATATGTTTAATTTTGGAAAAACACAATTTTCAACATTGCATGGCAGTTTATTTACAACAATTAAAGTTAAAGTAGTAAAATAACGCATGCTGCTTCCTCCAATACTTGTTTGTTACAATTTGAGATCACAAAAGCTTAGAACAACAAAGTGCTTCTCAGATTTCCACTGCAAGTGATGTATGTAAAGGAGAAAAAGATTTTTAATTAGGTTTCTTTGCAAGATAATGTCTTCATGTTGTCTGAAAATAAAACGGTGCCCTTGATGTTCTCCTTGACAAACCACCTGATGCTGGGGTCATGAATGGAACACAAATTTTAACTTTGGCGGTTTTTGGACAAGCGTCTCACCTTGCAGCAGAGAGGTTGCTGTTGTCACAGTCTCTTGGACGCCATCCTTGCTGTAGATGGACTGGAGGAACTCCGGAACGCAGTCGTTTTCATCGACAATAACAACTCGTACCTGAGAGAGAATTGAGGGAGGGAGAGCGGGCAATTAAAAGTGGATTTAAAGCTATTAAAGTCCTGCTGTTTGTAGTAATTACATCCAATGTAATAAGGAAAAACACAGTATGATTATTCCACCTGTTTAATACAAAAATGCATTCAGCTGGTTCAGGGACTCTTCTTACACAAGTCTTGAAATCTGAAGAAAAAAAATACTAAAACTTGGTTCATCTCATTATTCTGCAGTGTTGAAAAAAGTCAACTGTGTGTAAAAGAATAAATATAGAGTTTGTGTATTTCTGATCACTGTACACGCGTTAAGATTATCTAGGCAACTACAAGTGGAAATGAGAATAAAAGTCACACTGTGTTGGTGTTGGTGTAAAGTTCTTTAAATATGGGATTACGACTTGAGGTCTGCATTCATTTTCATCAGTAGGTAACCCAAACCTTCGGAAAAAGGGACCCACACCCCAGCCCTCTGCAAAGACATGCTCTGACCCTGATCCCCTCTGGCTTATTTACTCCTGCTCAGTAAGCTGCAAGTCTGCACTGTGGTCCCGTCAGTGGGTCAGTGGAGAGTTTCATTAGCCCTGAGCTAAAAAAAAGATAGTGGATCCGTGCACAAAGATGAATTTATGTGTGTGTGTGTGTGTGTGTGTAAGAAAGAGAGAGAGAGTGTGTGCATTTGTTTATTTCTTTGTGGACAAATCAATACGATTATTATAAAGACATTCTCTTATGTCCACACAAATTGAAAGAGGGTTTTGAGGGTTAAGACTTGGTTTTAGGGTTTGGGTTTGATTTAGGTTCCGATAAGGGTTAGCGTTGATGCTGATATGCCTGTGTCTGTGTGTGTGTGTTTGTGAGTGCATGGGCATGAGACACTGTTGTGCTGTTCAGTCCATTGGGGACATGAAGGCAAACACAGCATCTTCTACCAGATGTTCACTGCCTGCTTACGGCATTCGGGAGGAATAAACACAGACATGGACTTGTAGGCGAGACTATCTGACCCCCAGACTCTTTTTTTTTTCTCAAAGCAGCAAACACGCAAATACCACAGACTGTGCTCTGATGCAGACATGCGCACAAGTACACATATGCACAGAGTGAGTGTGATGTGTAAATAGCACTGGTATTAAGTCGTGGCAGGTAAAATGAAATTTTGTAATACCAGTTAATCCTTCAGTAAAGATCAGCTTTAAGCTGCGGACAAAAAATAAAATAAAATCTGACCATGTCAACTCCCTTTGGTGTGTGTGTGTGTGTGTGTGTGTGTGTGTGTGTGTGTGTGTGTGTGTGTGTGTTTGTGAGCCTATGTGCCAGTATGACAGGAAATGGTGAAGGTCCTGCAAGATAAATGAATGTACACTATGTGTGTTGTACAAGAGTGAGGAAAAGGAAGATTGAATGAAAAGAGAGGGGAAGTCAGCTGTAATAAAACAAGATGAGCTTAAACACACACACACACACACACACACACACACACACACACACACACACGGCAGCTGTAGGCAGGGCTCAGGCTGGTTAAGTAACTAATGGTGCCGATGAGCTATCACTCCTGGAGGGAGAAACTTGGAAAGTACCTGCAAATTAAAGTCATGCTCAGTGATTCCAGTCCACACAAATACCTCCACTGTGTGCTATTTTGGCAGACACAGATTTCTGAAAGGCAGAAAAGTATCAAAAGCAAAAAAAGGACACAAATTTTTACTTCGGAAAATATACTAATACTGGCATATGAGTGACCACTTTCACTTTCACCGTAAATAAATTCCTTAGGCAAAATAATAATTGGTGCAGGATGCATATAAACAGAACTAATTGTCTTAATAAAAAATGGATAAAGTTAGATTTTTGTTGAGGTCTTACGGTGTCACAGTGTGTATTGTTTGGATCCTGGATCTTTCACATTTTAATTATAGAGAATCAAATCACACCCTGTTCTGAACAAGTCAATCTTTTCAATCAACAAGCGTCTTCGGTATAAGCTACAGCTTATAAATTTCAGCTTTGACAGATCTTTGCTCCTTTTTCTGTGTTTCCAAAACAGACCACAAAAGGTAGAGCAAACCAATCCTGAAAGAAATTTCACCTAGAGGGTCATATTTACATTTTTATAACTTACAGTTGCCGGCAGCTAATTTGGCAGGCAGAGGTGAAGGCACGAAAAAGAGTCAAGGCAGAGCAGACAAGTTCTTTAATTCTTCTTTAATTAAAAAAAAAAGGAAAAACAAAGCTCAGAGAAGAGTTGAAAAGAGAAGTGTTCCTTGTTGTAAACAGCTATTTCATAGCTGCACTGTATATTAATATGACTGTAACCCTGACATCTTTAGGTGTTAAGTGTTAGTGCGTTAAGTGTTCTTTTCATATGGATGTAAGAATTCATCAGTTCATCTTAATGATTCCTTAAAGCCAGTCAACAACAACAAAAAAATCTAATAAAATAAAATCACGACTATTTAAGCTTACACTGACTTAAAAAGTAACACATTATGCAGATTTTTTTTCCTTTTGTCTTCAGCTGTCTAAAAAAATACAAGCTCCTAGATCTATGTTTGCACTTTATTGCAGCTCTTTTTTTTTTTTTTTTTGAATAACATCTCTTTTAGCCATATTTTAAACTCATGTGAAAGCACTGATGGAAAATCCTGATGGACTTACTGTGGCGTCACATCCAACCCCCTGTACATGGACTGACTGTTCCGTAGAAAATCAGGTTTTTTAAAATATTGAGGAAATCAATTTTACTTGAAACATGCAGCTTTCTTTTATTAAACTTGAATTCATCAAAGGCACTGTGCTGGAACATCACTCTGTTAATTTGTTCTGTCGAACTTTATTTCTAGTAAAGAGAAAAAAAGAAACTAAAATGTCAAACCCATTACAAAACTGAGATTTGTTTGCGTGGACTGGCTTTACAATCGACCACTGACCTGTAGGAAATGGAGGTTCAGTGTTCTTGTCAAGGATGCGTCAACGTGTAGTTGGAATCAAAGCACCAACCTTGCGATTGTTTCGTTCGAAATTTAGTAACATTTCAAACTGTATCTATTATCAATGTAAATGTGTTTTGATTATTATTTCATATATTTTAGTTTTTTCTTATGTTTTTTCTGTTTCTATTTTTGCTTGCTCCACAGAGGCTTAGTGGGAGAAACTGTGTTAACGACGTCTCCACTGCTTGGTCCAGATTGAGAGTATTGACTAGAGTAACTGAGAGTCATTGACTTCCCCTCACTGAGTTGCCAAAAACCTGATGACCTCATACAGATTACAAACTTCATAGAGCTGTCAGCGCCATATGTGGATCTTTATTTTGACATTTGCCTTATGTTTGTAATGAAATGTCCTGATTATTTTAAGTGCATTAACCAAAAAAAAATATATATATATAATGTGACACAACTAAAATAAGTTTTCCATAGATGTATGATGTCTGCAAGAATCCAAAATACTTTATTAATCCCCCGATGGGAAACTGTACTTTTTTTTCCCGTTTTGGTAAAACATTGGGGGTAAATAGTATAAATATTTAAGTAGTTTAGTGGAGAGTGGGTCTTGCCTTACCGTACTCTATATCAATAAACCACTTAAGCTTTGGTTGTAGCCATTCGGGCCTCCATTAACCTCTCAATTGTTCCGATGTGCTGTAATGACTGACACTGTAGTTTTGTTCAGGAGTCAACAAAAAGCAAGTGCAGAGGGCATTAAAGGTAACTCAAAGCTTAGGGCAACAAGATTAGCCTGCACAACATCATTTTTTCCACTGTAGATGCAGAGCACTCTAGCCAGTAAATCCGTTTATTGATTAATACTACTTAAAGCATTTCCTGATTTTGAAAAAGACTTAAAACTGCATTTGTAATTGTAAAAACCATTTTTTTCTCTGCGCCAAAAGTGCTTTTTGAGATAATTTCAGTAATCTGTAATGCAAAGCAACAAAGCATCCACAGCGTTGTTTGGATCCAGTGTTGTTAAGCTGCACAGACAGAGAGGCGGCTGTGGGGGCAGTGGGTTGCAGAAGGTGCTGGCTTCTCAGCACTCATGGGAATGCACTTATGAAAGTTTGAAAAGCTAACCGAGGCTCCAGAGAGCAGTCATGGGGTGGTGGAGGCTGACTACGAAGGGCAGGAGAGTGGGCAGACAAGGGCACATACCAATTTCCAACCAATTGTATTTTCTTTCATTCTTTACCATCCATTTCTCTCTTCTCACTGTTGAATCCAGCAGTTCTCCTGTCATTCCTCCACTTTACTCTTTCTTTTTTTTTTTTTTTTCTTTGCATTCCATATTTGCTCGTGGTGCTCTGCAGTCCACAGAGGCCCAGAGCAGAGCAGCTGAGCACAGATCAGTTCAGCAGGACATGTTTTAGCCTGAGGCCAGAGTAATGATGGAAAGCAGACCAGATGCATCGATGCCTGCAGTGGTCAGCCGCCGTTCTCTCTCACTTTCCTGATAACATGAGGAAGTCATCAGTAATCCCACAGCAGTCATTTCAGCAAGACAAGTCTATTTGGCTGTGTCTGAAGATATTGTTCATACTTTTAGACTAAAATGGAAACGTACAGTTGTCTTTTACTGTAGGTGAAGGTTCAGGTACTCTCAACAACCCAAAGAGCACAAAAAAAGACTCAACAACTTTTTTTCAGATTTCTCCATTTGAGGAAGGGTCAGGTGTGTGTAAATATATGCTGCATGTAACAATGTGTACGACAGCAAAGCAAGACCAATTATTTGTTTAATGTCACTTGAAATGTACACGTCCAACACACACACACACACACACACACACAAACCTCTGCTGCACTGCTCATGCTGTCCACACCCTCACTGGCTCGCACCAACAGCAAGTAGCGATGCTGGTCGCTTTCGTAATCAATAGGGCGAGTCAGACTGATCTCACCAGTCTCTGCTGTGATGGCAAACAGACTGCTTGGATTGATGAGGAGGCTGTAGCTGATTGGTCTCTTCTGGAAGGACATAGCAGGTGTGACCAGGAAGCTGTGGAAACATGCAAAGAAAGCACACTATTGACTAAATGTGGATTAGATGTCTTCAGAACATTCTTGTAAGTTGACGCTGATTTTAAACCTACAGTTCCTCTGGTCAGGTCTGGATCAGTTGATCAGTTGTCTACTTGATTTAGTTTCTTTTTGAACACAAAAATCCAAATGAAACAAAACTCATCACTGGAAGTCATGAGTGAATGGTTTTGTGCGAAAAGTAAGACACAGAAAGAAAATCCTGTTCTATACTGGTTGGGACCGGTCCGAGACCACATTGGTTAAAGAATCCTGCCTTGTTTCAGTCAGCACCTGAGTGCGCTGATTATGTTGAGACCTGTGCAAATGAACAGCACCAAGAGGGAAAAGGAACCAGGAAAATGTTTTTTTCAACCAGACAAAACCTTGTAGTGGTGTAATATAGACAGATTATCAGAACTTAAAGCATAAATTAGAGAGTACATTTTATTCATGGGCTGTATTTAAATAATACAGCCCATGAATAAAATGAATATAATTTTTTATACAAAAAGTGTGTATTTGTCTTATATTTTTATGCAACAGCTGCTCTGATCAAGGGAAAAAAATGGTTTACATGAATCTCCTGTCTCTTTAAGCTTTGAACCTATTGGCTGGATTTGCAATCAGTTCTTTTAAATACTGCTTTTAATATTTTGAGAATAACCACATAAACGAGTTGTTCTTGGAAGAGTACTTCCCAAAGCTGGGCAAAAAATAGGTAATTTATACAAGTCAGTGACTCATAGATGTTACATATGTGAATAAATGCTGTTGTTGTTGTTAAAGTCACTGTCAACCATTTTGAATATCTTTTGTCAGATTTCTTAATGTTAGTCGAAAAGGCCCAAAAGTGATTTATTATGGCCAGATGTGAACAGTGCACATTGATGCATGTAAAAAGTGAAGAGAACAGTAAACTCCGATTCCACCAGAGTAACACTGATGGGGTAGTGTGGCTGGGGGAAACTACCATAAAATGCTGAGCTGTGTTGGTGCTTGTTGCTTATTAGGCCCCAACCGATTCACAATTTCCCTGATGAAATCAGCGTAAACAAAGAGTGGAGGATCCTCTTTACTGGTTTGCCAAATGTGTCAGTCAAAGTAAACAAGCTGGAGGGGGATAATAGGACAAATTCAAGGACATTAGTCATAACTGTGGTGTGTGTTTGTGTGTGGGTGACATGCATATTATAACACATATCACACTAATACACAGTGATCTCATAGGGATACTGTAGAGACTGTTCCATTCATCACTGCATCCCTAAATCATCTTTTACAATAAAGCACCGCGTGTGTCTGACTAACCTAATGCTAGAAGGCAATGCTTTTACTCTTGTGCTGCATATAATACATGCTTGAGGCAAAATGTGTCCCACAAATCTATTTAGCAAAAACAAAAAACACAAAATGTATTAGCCCATTATGTGAGCACATACAATATCTCTTATGAATGAATCTTTTCAAGCATCTGACTGGAAATGAATGATGCGATGAACTGTGGTAAAAGGAGAATGTCTGAGATTCTGTGTGTGTTCACTCTATCATTTGGATGTACAGTGGGGTCATTTGAAGATAATTTTAGAGATCGATTCCGGCTTTTTTTACACGTCTGTTTGTGTAAGCGCGTATGTGTGTAAACTCACGGTTGTCCTTCAGGAGTGTTTTCAGGTATGGCGATGGTGAAGGATGCATTTATGAACTGTGGTGGCCTGGCTCCAGCCACAACTGAGATGACAGCAGGGGCACTGCGGCTGCCCAGCCGGTCAGCGGCCACCACTGTCAACAGGTACTCCTTGTCCTGCTGCAGGGGAAGGGTGGTAGTCCGCACCTGTCCGCTCTTTCTGTCCACTTCAAATCGACCATCACCGCCTGCAAATAAAGCCAATAGTTTTGCTGACTCGAGTTTGATTACAGATCTCTGACGGTCTATAAAAAGCACATTTTCTGAATGGGCCTGAGTGCATGACAGGCATCCAGCTGTCCAATCTTGCCACTTATCCAGAGTCAGGTGGCAAGTAGCAGCAGGCTCAGCAAGGTGATTCAGACAGCGCACTCCTCAGCCACGTTCTACAGTTCCTCCCGGGGCATTCCAAGGAAATCCAAGACTAGATGGCACATATATACATAATCTCCAGTGTGTTCTGGGTCTGCCCTGGGTTCTCCAATGGTAGGGGCCTTTATAAGGTGCTCAAACTACTTCCCTTTTGCTGGTTTTAATGTGATGTCAGTGCCCTATCTCTGAACCCAACCACGCTACTATGAAAGCTTATTTTGGTGCTTGTTTTTGGGATTGTATTCTTTCAGTCGCTACCCAAACCTCGTGACCATAGGTGAGGTTAGAAACCTAGACTAACTGGTAAAATGAGAACTTTGCGTTCTGGTTTCTTTACCAAAGTATCTATGTAAAACATCTACATTACTGCCAATGCCAAGCAAATTCATGTGTCAAACTCTTACACCCTCACTCAAAAACAAGACGTTGAGATGCTTAAACTCTTTATGTGGGGCAACAATTAATTCTCAAGATACCAATACACTGTTTTTAGGCAGGAAGCATGGCCTCAGACTTGGAGTTGCAAACTCTCTCTTACATGCATTTACTGGAAAATCAGGCCAGGTTATTAATATATCAAAGACAATATACTGGATCTAAATAGAAATAATTTGCAAATTAAATATTACCTTAAGAAATATGAAGGAAACGTGGCTGTACATTGAATCAGATGAAATATCTGGCATTAAAAACACGAGAGTAAAGAAATGTCATTTTTAGTCTACTACTTGCTTTTGCGCTCGTCTGGAGCTTTTTCTTCTGAAATTCAACCTGTGATTTCATGTTTCCAGGGCTTGTTATACATCCTGCTAGTCTTTCCTTTATAAGTGAAAGCCTTCCCAACATAAAAGCTTCTCAGTTACAGCTCAAAATCAACCAGTACCAAGGACTAGAGGACTACAATAGAAATACAATACATTGCAACACAATACAGTCCCCTGCACTGCATTTCTATGTTAAAAATACAATGCAGGGGACTGTGTAACTCCTACTGCATGTAGTGGCTGTCAAAAGCATCATAAAGCTTGCCTGAGTGTTGTGTCAATAAAGTGATAAATGGGACTGGACATTCGGTTTTAGTTGTTGAGATGCAAAAAGCAGGGATACAGGGTCTGGGATACTAAAATATATGGAACATAACAGGTTATAATAAGACATTATTCCAACTTGCGTTGCATTTACAAAAGTTCTTTTCCACTGGGGGCACAAGGTAGGATGAAGCCTTCAATGGATGAAGTATCAGTTCTAACCAATAAAAAAAAAAAAAGTCATTCCAGATACAGTATATTGCATATACTGTCAATTTAGTCACTTTTACCCCTATGGGGAACGTTTTGAGACAGGCTGTTTATAGGCATTGGTTGAACAGATTTCAAAACAAGCAGAAGAAATCATTACATGGCAGACAATAAGGAAATCAATTTTTTCTGTTGTGGAGAAATAAATTACATTGCACTGGAAAATAACTGTGGACCCATAAACTGCTGAGTCAGCCGAGGCTCAAATTTCATAGAGCCACAGAAATGCACTTACATTAACTGGGAGTCATTAAGGAAAAGTGTTGACCATAGGCCCTTTCAGACGTGGCACTGGAATTCAGACATTTTCCAGACTCTCTTGGGTGGGTGTATGACTGAATGCACCCAAGTCTGTTGGCCCTGACATTACCCGGACTTTACCCAGCCAGCTCTGGTCTGGATTATCTGAAATGAATAGAGGAGGTAATACTCTGGAAGTATTCACCATGAGTGAGTGCGCGCGATTTGATGACGTCCATTTCCGGCGACTGCCACGAAACCCTGGCAAATACAAACACCCAAAGGGGAAGAACTAATTCATTCATACGAACACATCAGCAATGTTGTGCTGGAAGGACAAGGAAATTTGTGAATTTCTGTCAATAAGGGCAGACATGGAAATCGTTGAATATACGGAACCGTAAAGGATTCTGATTACAAAGCAAAACACTGTAACTTCCGCAGGTTTGTTTTTGCGTCATGTTCTGCCCCCTGCTCGAAGTGCCCAAGCACCAACCCTTCCCTAATTTACACAGAGTATTTCTTTCACATTTTATTTCGCATGTTAGAATGTGACTGTGGTGCAGGAAGGTAGAGCGGTCATCCACCAATCCCGCAGTTGTTGGGTCGATCCCCGGCTCCTCTGGTCACATGTCAAAGTTTCCTTGAGCAAGACACTGAACCCACACTTAGTTGCTCCCAGTGAGTTTTGGTCAGCTCCATAGCAGCTCCCCCATCGGTGTATGAGTGGGTGAATAAGAAGCAATCTAAAGCTCTTATATGTGGTAATATGTGGTTTCTTAAACATGAGTGGTTACTGTGGTTTACCCAACTCCCAACCTAGGGCACATTCTCCACCTGGTAATATCAAAAAATGTTATATCACTACTGAAGTAAAAGCAGAATTCCTGGCACAGGTTTTAAGAAATTTATCACAAAACACCTCATCTTTCCTCACTTAACAGACTGACTTCAGCTTTAGATTGTGAACATCATTAAGAAAAAGAATAATACTGCACAACAACCTCAATACAATCAAATCTGTGTAGAATTGTGAATCCAAGCTACATGTGCACAAAGACATTTCTTGGTGAAAAGTAATTCATAACAATATGGGGGGCCTGGTGGCTCAATAAAATCCAAGCTTCATGTGCACATTGTGGTTGACTAAATCAGGACCAATCGAGATAAAAGTACCTACCACTGGACTAATAATTACTACTGGACCTATGGCTTCAGTTACAGTGATACAGTGACAGTGAGTTGTTCATCAAATTCTTGAAATAGATAGAGGGAGCACGTTGGACTGTCTTGAACCATTTTTCATCTCATCTTTATGGCAGACAGCTCTTTGTTGTAATTGGTGAAAACATATCCATAACTTGTGTATGTTACCTCTAGGTGGTGTCATCAGGAGACGTGGCATCGCATTCCACAGCTACACTGATGACTCTCAGCTTTATGTAGCTGTGCCTCCTGATGCCTGAACGTCACAGAGACTCTTCCAGCTCAAACAAAACTTTCTTATGAACTTAGTTACTTACTTATTCTCTAACTTAATTAGGGAATAAGCCGAAATAAAAAAAAAAAAAAAAGCACTGAGTGTAGGGTTGTCGTTAGTGTACATGTTGATTTGGAACACTTCTTATGCCAGATGCCCTTTCTGACGCAACCCTCAACATGTGGTCAGGGAAGAGGGGGACACGAACCTCCTACCCTATGGACGGCGAGTGGCACTCGGCCCAACTAAGTCGCCCCAACTGAGAGAAAGAAGCTGGCCAACAAAAAGTGTTTTAATTGTTTTTAAAGTCCAAAACAAAAGCTTAAGTTGAGGCAGATTTTAGCTTTATGCTTTAAACTGATGAAACACCAGAGGATCTCAGAAAGTGTGGATAGATCTTTCACTTTCTTTTATTCTAATATAATGTTTTCATGTTTTATTTATCAGTCCTCATTTTAATGGCCCTTGTTTAGTATTATACCTTGTTATCAACCTATCTCATACGTTCTTTCTGTATTAATTACTATCACATCAATTGTTTTATTGTCCTTTCATGCTTTTTCAACAACTTATTAATCATCTGTAAAACACACTGAATTGCATTAACCTGTTTGAAACGTGCTTTATAAAAAAGGTTGATTTGATTAAAGTCCTGCTAGAAAAGCTGCTTGCACAATTCTTGGCACAAACCCAAACCTTAAGGGAAGGAATAAGAAATAACCTACCATCAGACAGGAAGTACTCCACTTCACCATTGTTCCCTTCATCACCGTCCTGAGCGTGGAGCTTGTAGACCAGAGAACCTGCAGTGGCATCAGGAGAAACCACAGCAAAGTAGGGAGCAGGAACCATGTTCCATTCTGGGACATTGTCATTTACATCTGTCACAGTCAACTCCACCCTGATCAAGTACCACTCTGGACCTGCGAGAGGAGAAAAAAAGAGAAGAGAGCAGTTTAGAGATGGTTAATCATAGCGACTGGCTGAACTTATAGTTACCATGTTTGACAGGGTTTCTTAACAATAATTAAAAGCAAATAGAAACAAATATTTGGGATGTAGTAAGATTAAAGTGCAATACACCCAGTGATCAAGCTCTACATCTACACCATGGATCTATGGTGCATATGTACCTCATATTAAGGAGTCAGAATTCTGGATTTTGTATAAAAGGAAAAGGCAGTTTAGGTTAAGTTAGAGTAGCACCTGTTCCCAACAACCTTTCCAGGAGAGCAAACCATGTGATATTCATCCAGCAATAACCTACTGTTTCAGGTTCCAGCCAGCTGCTCTTCTCTGAGAAAATCAGTAGCATTCCAACAGCCAGGACAGAAGCAGAGCTTCCAGCTTTAAAATAAATAAGAAATGCAAGCATGCTACTTCCAACCATAAAAAGCTGCTGTATGTTTAACTATTTGTTGGGGGGAATGCTGACAGGTGTAAAAGAGCATTTCCATGTTGACATCAAGGCTCCTGTACCAACTTGATCCAACAAAGAAATGAAATATATAACTTAGTATAGAAATATTTTTCTCAACTGAGAGAAATATTGGCAGTAACTAGAACTATTAGATTTCATATGTCCTTTACATTAGCTAGATGCTCACACAAGCATCTTTATTGTGTAAAGAATAATTGGTGAAAGCCCTGCACTGCTCTGGATTGGCTGCATATTACACAAAGGAAAAGGACTGGAACACTTTCCAGAATGATAAGTAATAAAAACAAATCCAATAGTAAACTGCAACCATGATGTGTGCATTGTGTTCTGATGCTTGCTTTTAAATGAATGAAGTGCTACATTAGGTAACGCTAATAGTTGCAAGGAGGTTGTTGTGGTTGATGGTAAGCACATGAATTGCATGACTGTCTCACTAAAGAGACCTGATTTTAACTCCAGAATCAGGTTTGGGGTTCGGTTTAGGCAAAAAGGGCACTTCCATTAAGGTTAGAGAGAGATTTTTGTTTGTTTGAAAGTAAGAAAAATTGGTATGTCTGAAGTCCATGTTCATTTTTCCCTTATTAAACCTGAACATAATTATGGTGGGTAAAAAAGCATTGTGATCGCAGGCGAATTGTATGAAAACATGAGTGTTAAGTGAGAGGGTTATTAAAATGAACATCCCAGCTATTAAAAACATGTAGGTAAACTATAACAGTCTTTTACACAATTCTGGTTTGTACAGCAGATGAGGTTCAGCAAAGCAGGTGGTTAAACATATCCAAAGTAGGAGTTTCCCCCCCCTTTTTTTTTTTTGCAACAACTACTTTCTTTTCCCCCAAAATAAAGATCAAAAACTAAATCACCCGGTATTTTTCATCTCAGCTGTCTTTATTCAGTTACGTTGGCTTTAATTCATTCGCCGTCTCCTCTGTTGCTCTGCTGAATGTGCCAAGTAGTCTACACACAATGTGAATGTGATCCGGGGGAAACTGAGAGGAGGCTATCTCTGCATCTCAGCTACTAATTATAATCAGTGCTGTGCGTTCTGCACCTGTAGTAAACAGCAATCATATTGACACTAGTAAAACACACCGAGGTCCTACACAGACCTCATCAGAACACTAACACACACCCACACACACGCACGCACAAACACACACATGCTGGAAGATGCTGGTTACAGCAGGGAAGCAGGGGAGTAATTTCATGGTTGGAGCCATGAGGATTGTTCTAAGTTGTGTGGGGTTTAGTGCTTTTTAGGGAAAAACAAGTCTGATTCTTATTTGGAATGGTTATATATATTGCTGTAATTGGCTACATTTATTAAACAGCCAGTCAAAATGATGAATTTTCTTCATGTTTACATTTTTACATACTCCGTGTGTAATAGCAAGAGCAAGTAGTGAGATGAAAGAATGTCTTTGTGTGTATGAATAGATAGAAAATGACAGGTGGATGAAAAAAGGATATCAAGAGAAAAAAAAATAAAAAATTCCAAGTGAGCGGGTGCAAGCAAGTAATATAAAGCACAGCAAGAAAAGCAGTGAAAAAAATAAAAAATAAGAGTTGAGTGTCGCATGAACAGGATTAAGAGTGAAACGCAGAGGCTGAGCAATGACCCTGCGGTTGTTATAGAAACAGCAGAACAACGAAAAGTGGAAGATGGAAGAATTAGGAAGAGCAAGGAGGAAAAAAGAAAACAAGGAGCAGGCAATTGCATAAATCAATGGCATTAGATAAGAGAGGGAGCGAGGAAACCTTATACAGGAAAAAAAGACATAAGCGAACATCAAAAGAAGACGGAAGAGCGGAATTAACCAGCCACGTCTTGCAAAAAATATTGCACTACACTTGACTCTGGCGTTGGACAATGTTCTTGTTGATGATCTTTCTCTCACACACACACACACACACACACACACACACACACACACACACACACCATCTCTGTCTCTCCTTATCTCCGTCTCTCTCTCCCTGTGGTCATAACAGATTCGGAATTAATTGGCAAAAGGACAATGCAGCTTTGGGGAAGAAGGGACGACATTACCCAGATAATAAATCACTGGGCTAATATACGGAGCCAGAATGCATCTTATGGACAGACACTGACACATACACACACACACACACACATGCACACTCCTCTCTCACTAATAACGATCATCAGTGGATTAGTGGCTAATGAAGGACCATAGGGAGATGCAGTTTGCTATTGCCATCCCTCACATTAATGCATCTCAGTGGATCTAATGATATGTTGGAATCCTTAGAAACAGAGGGACCTACAATTACTAATGGTCCTGCAGAAGGCTTTTCCACGGCCACCGACCCCATTTGCTCTAATAGGCTGCAAAGTCCACACATTGTTACATGTTCATTTTCCTACAGCACTTTCTTACTATTGTGCTCTCAGACCACATATGATTTGTTTGGGGTCTTGAAACCTTGCACAATAAACCAAAATGAATAATGTTGATGCAAACATCACAATTTTTTTTATATATTTAACATATGTTTAACTTTCATTGCAGCCGAGAACAGATGGAGACAATAATTGAAGCGATGACTGAGTAATTATTGCAGTTTTAATATAGCAAATATACATAATGTCTCACACAGTTCAGTGATTCAATCCTATAATTTTTTGTCCAATTTTGAAGTTGCACTCCTCTAGCTCCAAATGAGCTCAGGAAAGACCCCTTGAAACAATCAGCTTGTTGGACAAAACTATTTCTAGACTTTTAACAATATCTGCATAATAAGTTTTGGACCATTCAGATTTAATATAATTCCAAACTACCAATACGTGAGTGGATCTCCTGTTTCTTTAAGGCTATGCTATTCTGATTAACCAGTGTGCAGAAGGTTGCCGGTGGGCCGGGCAGAGTGATTAACCAGGGCTGTAATACATAGAGCAGGTGGATGGGACTTTGTCCTTTATAGTTGTGGTAACACAAAGTGGTTGTGCGTTAATGGACTGCCGATGTTCGTAGGTTCGTAGGCAAAGGATTCTGTTTTTGTGTGACTTCCTCTTTAGTATTTCCAGCTAACATTAGGACAACTGGCGTTGTTTATTATGGACAGCCATTATCGGTAAAATTAGAATTATAAATTATTGTTGAAATTCTCTAAATTTCTAGAATGACGGGCCTTGTTCAAAAGCTTTGCGAAGTGAATACTGTGTCTCTGCACTGCTGCCAGGTCTGTTCTTTGAATTTGACTTCACGGTTATCCACCAAACCGCTCCACAAGACCTTTAGGGCGTAATTCTACTTAAGTAGTCTATTGTAGCTTTAGGTTTTCAGGGATTGTGGGAGGAGCAAATGTAGCAGTGCACATACTACTAGAGGAAATCTCTTAATCTGTTAATCCTCTTCAGGCAAAAAGGAAAATGATTCTTGTCCTGAAGGGGCTGCTTGAGTCAAGTGTCAGTGTGGTTTATAGAATCGGGGATCTTATGATAGTGATACATTCACCCACTCAGGACCACTGGCAGCTAAAAAGGGCTATTATTCATCATAAACCCGGTCTCCTCCTTAATGATTTGTTGAGTGCTTCAAGCTAAATGTTTGACTTCTCATAATGGAGAGAGAGTTGCTGTCATGAGCTCAGGTTTAGTTAAGTGGAAATAAGGGCGATTAGTACCACAGGAGGAGTTATGGTGGAAAAGAAACGCTGATGCCGTTGTATTTTGATCAATGACTGTCCAACTCTAGTAGCTTAGACAATGAATCAAAGAACTAGAGATCAAACCAGCTCTATTTAGATCACTGCATTTTTGATCTACACCATCCAGTTCACCTTCTTCACCAGTCCTAATTGAATTCTTCTTCTATTCTTAATTACAAAGACAACAATAACTGCTGAAAATGACATAGGAATAATTATGGAGTAGTACCTCCATTCCCAGTAGTTTTATACGTAAAATGACCTTTGTTGAAAGAAAAGACCTGAGGGTTCTTCTTGTTGACTTCAGACTCTGTAAATTGTAAGAAAATCATTCTGCTGCTACTTGAATGGGTTTTACTCTTTGTCTTTTTTTTTTGGTTTGTTTTGATTGTACTTTTTATTCACGACTTGTAAAAGAAACTTTAAGGTTCTTATTTGAGTTCTGAAAATCATTTTAGGACACTACCATAGCTAAAATCTTTTGAAATCTAGAAAGTGAAGCCAACAAAGACACAAACAGGAAAAACTCCTACTTAAGGAAAGGATTACACTTTATTGCTAGATGATGAGTGCAATCATCTCTGGGCAATGTCTCTTTCACTCACCTCTCAACCACAATGTATATTTAGCATAAGGTTTTTGTTTTTTTCTTCATTGATCTCTCTGAAAAACGAAGGTGCTTATGAAATGCAGCCACAGTGGCTCAAGTTTCCAAAATTCATTTCGACAAGCTTAAAGACCTGCAGTGTGGGCTATAATATAACCTCTAAAGCTGTGACAACAAGCTTTCCAACTTACAATATACCTAAAGACACTCTCTGACATTTATATGAGGAAGACCTGTTTCAGGTGTGAACTCTGCTATTAAAAACTTAAGGGAGCTCTGATGCTAGGTTCAGCTACATTTTTATACCCTTTAGCCAGTGGGAAGGATAAGCTCACAGAGCTTACAACCTGATTTTATATATGTATATATATATATATATATATGTATATATGTTGGCCCACATCACATGCACTACACTTCCTCTCTTTAAGCAGGGAAACATTGTTATATGAATAGTGTGAATATAAGTCAAGACAGACACACTGCAACACGTTGTAATGCTTCATGAGGCTGATAAAGTTGTACAAGCCTAACAAAGAACAAGTCCTGGATGAGCAGGAAGTTTTTGCAAAATATTCTATCTGTAATTCAGGCTGTAATTCTATTTGAGCTGAAATACTGTAACTCCTAATGTGAGTATGACCGATGGAGACTCTGCTCCTCTCTCTCTCTCTTATATCCGTGGCTTCTGAGCCGTGTGTTTCCACATTACGTTTATTGGCCCAACAAACCTGCTGGGTGTTTTGTATGTTGCTTCTTTTTGTTCTTCTTTTCTTTTCCCTCTCCAAATCTAACAAAGCACCCACCCTGAACCCTCTTCTGTCGTAGGTCTCTACAGCGTGTTCTCATTCCCGAGGCGTTAAAAAACCATCACTTTGCCAAGACCTTCTGCATTACATGCTGATGATGAAGGTGCCCATTGGTGTCGGTGTCTCCGAGCTTTCAGTGTAGTTAATTAGAAACCCCTGCTCCTCAATATTTGACACAAAAATCGATGACATCAAATAAGAAGAGAAAATGTCTCATAGGGGAAAAGGACAGTGGTGTTGGATGCTCCAGCAAAGACACAGGACTTTTTCCACGGGAGACCGGGATTCAACTTTAGTGCGGGATGTTGCTTGCTTTATTGATGATTGTTTCACAACGTGAAACAACATACAGTATATTAAGCAAGCATGTGTTCTCACTTTTTGTAGCATTTTGTTTTTATTTAATTCATCTTCTAACTTAACTGCACCATGAAGTTTTTGTGCTTAACCCAAACTGAAGTTGTTTAACGCTACCCTGAAGTTTTTTCCCCAACACAAAGTCGTTTTTTTTTCAGTAAATAAAATTGTTCCTGTCGCGTCAAAAAGGTGACGCTCCTGGAGCCTCCAATACCGATGGCAAAGTGCACCTGCAGCACCAATACTGCGTCAATTAGTCATTATAAGTGGACATTATTTAAACATGGAAGGTCCAAGACTGCATCATTTTCCCCATCTTGAAGCACCCACTTCCTCCAACACCATGGTGCCATAGACATTCTCCAAAAGTTCCTCAGTGTAAGTAGTGAACAACCAGTTGTTTTCTTGCTTTACCTAAAATGTAGTTCGTGCTGCCGCACACCGATTCCTAGATCTCCCTTAGCTCTCACTTAAAACTTAGGTCTTATCCTTGTTTAAACTTTAAACTGATCCGGATCACATTTGCTGAAGCTCCGTTGCATGAAACTGACACCAACTCGCTGCAAATTACATATTAGCATGTTATGAACCTAGTACAAATGTCACCATACAGTACAGTCACCATAAGGTGCCACATGAGGAAACATTTGGATATACACATTCTCATCCGCCAACGTCAGAAAATGACACTTACAAATGTGTCAAATTGTGCCGCTTTTTTTTTTACGTTGTTTGTTATATCATATTGATGCCGGAGAAACAACTTTAACTTCGCGCAAAACTGCGTCAGCATCACGAAAACAACTTCGTGATTACGTTACATGGGTTAGGGTTTGACACAAAAACTTTAGGCTAAGGTTAAGTGACAAGACAAATTACATAAAAAAGAAATGCTACACACAGTGACAACATAGCACACGTGGTTAATGAGATAAAAACAAAACAGTACGTGTTTCACGTTGTGTTACCCTGTTCTCCTGTTGGAAAGTCCTGTGTCTTGTTGCACTGTCCACCCCCAGGACCACCTCCCTTTGAGGACTTTTTACTTTATATAGTATGTCACAGATGCAAACGAGTGTCTCAAATGTGAACCTGTACTGTAAAACCAAGGGACTGGAAAGAGCAGTGTCCCTACGTATTACATGCTGATGCTAAAAATTACTTTGTATTAATTTTTATTTAAATATTTACAGTATGTAATATCACACAGTGCTCTGTGTGGCTTGGTTTGAAGTCACTGCTATAGATACATTGAGTCCCAAAAGTCCATATTGTAGCTTTTAAGCAGCGAAGGGAGAGTGCCAGCCAGATGGGCTTTTCCTCACAGTCTCAGGCAACATTACAGGAAGCAAATATAGAAAGAACAAAACAACAACAAAATGCTGCTTTGAGTTTCTTGAACAATTGCTGTTGGAGCCCAAATATGTGGCCAAAAAAAAATCTTGCTTTGTGTGAATATAAATACACCGAGAAACTAGGGTGCTTATGTACCCAGCACAGGATCCCAATAGGAAGCTGCACAATTCCCAGCTGATGAAGCAAACACGGACCCATCCTCCTCCTCCGCTCTTCTTCAGTGACCTCAATCAGAACCTTTCTAACTCTCTGCTACCTCATTTCCTCAACATCTTCCTCTTGGTCCACATTAAACTGACAGTACTTAGGGCTTATAATGTGGAACTCTTTACTCCACTCTCATCTGTCTCTTCCTCCTCGTCTCTCTCATTTAGTGTTAGCATGCAGCGCTAACTATTCCAGTCCTTTAGTCTAAGAAGAAATGAGCCGCACGATACCTGACAACACCTGCACAGTCAGTGTGTGTGTGTCTATGCTGAGTACTCAATACATTTAAAAAAGGGGACGAATGGAATGAGTCAAAAATAAGAGGCAGACCAAAAAAAAAAAGCAATTAAAAAATAAAAATGACAGAGTGAAAGGGACTAAGTGATAGAGAGAGAAAGAGAGCGAGCGAGAGAGAATAGCAAAGACGGCCAGTTAATTAAATGTCCTCTGTGAGGATTACAAAGGGCTATTTGGCCCTCACTGGTAACTGTTCCATCCATAATCTGTTTAAATGGGAGGCTGCTGCTGTCTGGCTGACTTTTTCACATTTTTACATGGAAATGCCAATTGAATCAAGGAACGAGAGAGACAGAGACGGAGAGAGAGAGAGAGAGAGAGAGAGAGAGAGAGAGAGAGAGAGAGAGAGAGAATCAAGCTTTAGTTCTTATACTAATTGCGAATGATACAAATGGTTAGCCAATAGTTTCACTGCTTATTCTTCCAGCGCCGCTACTCATAATTGAAAATCTTCACACTGCCAATATTGTGCCTCCCTAACACACACACACACACACACACACACACACACACACACACACACACACACACACACACACACACACACACCGGCTCTGTGTTGGCTCTAAAAGGCATTCAGCCTTTTAGAGCCAACACAATCACAGACATGCAACAGCTAATTTAAAAGGTGATGTTATTTGCTAAGCCTGGGCAATATCACATTGAAATATTTTATAAGGTTTTAGCTGCACTAATCAATGTTTACGGGGTATATTAGATAGATGAGCTATGCATTATGAAACATGCCACAACAATAGAACAATACCTGACTCTCTAGTTCCCCTCAGCCAACTAGTTCTTAAAGGTTTCATTCATATGCAACAAAACTTGAAGAGTAATTTAGTTAGAGAGTCTGACACACCAAGCCATCAATGAGTCCTACACTGTCGGCCATGGTTAAACCTGGTTTATCAGCCAGGGCGGAATATTGAATGGATGGTGCTCCCGCCATTGGGAGAGAGAGACCACTCTCGATTAACTTATCAGCTGCAGAGGAAGTGTTTGTGGAACATAAACATATTGGGTGAACGTTTACCTTATAAATTCCTTTATAAACATGTTTGTGATTTGCTATTTTTTCAGCACCAGCTGTTTTTTCATTGGCTGTAAGTTGGAGATTTAAAAAGTCTGTTTTCATCTCATCCACTTGCTCCACTTAGAAAGTATTAGTCTTGATACCTCCGGTGACACACGCTGCACAATAAGAACACAATGTGTCCCTTATTTAACAATCTACTAATTACTGAATCCTTTAAACGGCTAAGAATAATCTAGTTCAGGTCAACATGCGTTTGGGTTCAGTTCAGCTGAGGTATTCTCTGGGATCTTCATTTGTACTTAGTCCTATTAAGAGGTGCTAGGATTCAGTAGGGATTAGAACCTTCTGTCTCTCCTGTCTGTCTCCTGACTATTCACAGCAGAGCAAAGATTGCTATGAAAGCCAATGCTTCATTGTTTAGCAGTGTTCAGTGGAAGAGAAGCTAATGCATTGGTGTAAAACACTGTACCAGTACTAACAGTGGAACCATCCAGTGGTGCACAGTGTTCTGAATGCTTAGTCATTCAGTGATGGATTTGTGCATCATACACAAAAACATAAACTCCGTGCATCAGTTAAGTTTAACAACATGGCAGTGATATGAAGCAGAGCAACTTTAACCAAGCCAGAATGACAACATTGCCTCCGGGAACCAGTCAGGTTGCAGTTTATATGCATGTCGGTCCAGACTCCTATAGGTTCATGGACAAGTCCAAGATGTTTGTGCCAGACGCAATAACATTTCGCTCCCAGCACTGAGAAGAATGTGATCTAATTTCTTGAGTCTCAGTGGATGAATACGAAGAAATTCTATTAAGATATTTTTGAAATATCATGCTCACAAGAATGGGACGAAGGGACAGACGTATGGACGGTTCAACAACTCAACAGCATAAAGCTTTTGGCCATGGCTGTCTTTGGTGTTGAGGCATAAAAATACAATGTATTTACCTTGAACGTTATGAAATGATGAAAACAGAAATACTTCGATCCAATAGCAGCCCTACATTCAAACACTAAAATAATGCTAAACTAATCATAAGTATCAGTCTAAGTTGAGGAATATTAAAAAATAGACAGTGGAACAAAAATCTAAAGTCAAAACGAAACAAAAAAACCCCTGAAATTACACATGGAATTCACCAAATAATAGTCAACAGATCGGATTAAACCAAAAGTGACGTGTGTTTTTTCGACTTAAATATTTTATTTGATGTTTGTTTCCAGTATTTGAATTTTCTGTTTTGCTACAACACATCAGAGGCCAAAATAAGAAGACTTATTGATTGACTGCATCATGGTAGAATCTCAACTTAATCTATTCTCTCACTTTTAGACACACGATAAAGCCAGTGAAATGAGTTTTCATGCCCCTAAGCCACTTCATTTATATCTCAGGTCCTGGGTTTCAGTTGAGTGTGGCCCTGTAGTCCAGAAAATATGTCCTCTCCTCCCCATCTCTCCACACATATCTGCCCCCGTATTGTCACTAAATCAGTTGTTTCATTTGATACAATGACACCATGTCAAATGCACAAAAGTGGTGGAGAAAAAGAAAAAACACCAAGTGTCAATAACAGCATGTGTCCTATATTCTGGGTTGAATCACGATGACAGTGAGGAAGTGCAGTTAATGTCACATTCATATTCATGAGTGCGATGCAGCAGTTTGGATCTGAAATGTTCTTTTCATTTTAGCCTGACTGCCCTGTAAACGTAGTCACACAATACGTTTCTGTGCAACATCATGTAGTTATCAATTCTCATTATTAGCAAACTACTGAGTGTGCAGTATTTCAGTGCTTTGTTTCAATGCCTATTGTACTTTAATTATATAGCTTAACTGTTGCATCCTGTCGTTGAAATGCACAGTGGCAGTTTTGAACGGTAGGGCACAAGTCCAGCATATAAAGTGGCCCAGCTCCTGGCACCCATTGCATTAAAAGTACATCAGTCTTCAACAACACTGCTACCTGTCAATACTCCTCACCGTTGTCTTTATGAATATGGACACTTGTTGGCAGCCTATGGAAACCTAATATGACTCAAATAAATTGGGAGAATAGCATAAAACGCAGCTGTAAACCAAAAAAAAAAACCCAGAGAGTACAATGATTCTATAGACACCACAGCACACCCAACACACTGACACAGCATACTAGTCAGCTGCAACACACATTTTTTTGAAGGTCAGGTCATTACTTGTACACACAGGAATCATTCTCAGGGTGTGTGCAGTTTTTTTTTTTACTTGGAGTTTACACCCAGCAGTGATTTCAATCAGAGATAATATACATATAGTATATACAGTATGAAGGTTTGCATTTATTTAGATGTGAATGCAACATACATCTGCAAATAACTATCTACAACTCTACTGCATTAGACATTTTCAGGGTCAGGGTTCAGAAGTTCAGCGTCGCCACAGCGAATTCTTGGTCTGCATGTTGATTCGGCACATTTCTCCCTGATGCAAGTATTTAATACATAAGCAAAGGCTAACCTTGTGTGTGACTTTGAAACTTACAGATTGGTGTTGGGGGTCCTGATAAAAGCCTTTATCAAGCCTTTATTTATAACACTTTCATGAGCCAAAAGGAAAAGTTCTAAGTAGGTTTACTAGTTCACTTTTGGACATTAGAGTCACTGCAAGTACAAAGACACTACAGACTAGGGATGTTCCAAATTGTGTCATACGCTATATACATTAAACCTTTGTCCTCATGAGGAGAATTTTATTTTCAATATTAAAATGTGAACGATGTGGCATCCCAGGTGAGCCTATAAACAAGTATGGTGAAAGGCTGAGTCAAGGATCATGATGCCAATCCAAAATGTTAACAAGGAAGAAAGATACAGATACAGATGTGGTTTTATAAAGAACATATTTCAGTTATTTTTAATTTTCTCGCTGCTTCATTTTTATTATTTTTAGTATTTGATGATGATGATGAGGCTCATTATTTTTAATGACTAATTGCACCACCAAGACTGTATACTGTGGCCCAAAAGATACTTTAGTAATATAACGATATCAGTAACATTTATGTTGTTAGTGCAAATATAAATGACAGTCCTCTGAGGCATTTTCAAATCTTTTGTTTTACTGCCCCTTTCAACAGTCCGCAGTTAAAAGCCCGCCAAACAAAATAAAAAAAATCGTGAGCATTTTCCATGAGTTTTGCATTTGAATTGAGGACAACAGAAGAGCTCCGACAGCCAGCAGTCACAGAGGTAATAACCCTCCCATTCGTTCATGTTTTTGGTTGCTGTGTAGCTGTTTTTTTTAAACTAGATAGAAAAAAGAAACGCACAGTATTAGCTACAGCTTATTATTTTCATTTTTTTACTGGTTGTCCTGTCAAGTTCCCTCTGCTGCTTAGAAAATGGGAGTTAATTGTTTCATCTCTCATCTGCACTCTGTTCCAGCAGTTGCAGAAGGCTAGTAGAGGGGGCTGGGAGCGTATGAGATAATGAGAGATAAAACCATGATGGATCTGGCAACCCGCTTGTTTGGGCTCACTGGGAATGGCAGTTCCAAGCGTGCTCTGTGAAAATATGGACTCCAGTCCAAAACTTTGAGGCTGGCTCAGTTCCATCTCTGAGAGAGAATAAATAAATTAATTATAAATGGAATAAGAGTGCAAGAGCAAGAGACAGCAAACGAAAGACAGACAGAAAGGGTTTTTATTTGTGTGTCTCTCTGTGTGTGTGGTGACGTTTCTTTTACTCTGACTTTCCTTAGACCCGATCTACTATTTCATTTAACAAGTAACTCATTATGCTTGGATAGTGAAACATTTACAATACGTACAGTAGTAGTGACTATGAATAGCTCATTTTAAGGAAATGTAGAGCAGCGATATAATGATGGTAAAAGAGGGATGGATGTTACAGTTTGTGGAGAAATTTTTATTTTTAGTGTTTTACTATACATCACAAAATGTTGAAACAGTGCCCCCATGGCATCAGGTGTCAGTTTGAATTGCACCACTTTGCTACCAAAAATGGCAGCTGCCGTCTGTAGCAGTGACACGGAAATGGCATTTCTTAAAAAATCTACTTTGTAAGTTACGTTTTAAGCAATACAATAACTAAAGTCTACAAAAAATACAAACAATTCTATTCTCACAAACATCGAAATTGCAAAAATGCCAGGAAAAGTCTAGCTAATACGATTTCTTTTCTCCTGTTACTATGTGGTTTTAAAAAGCTTGATTCTTTCTCTGAGGCCCTCAGTATTTAGACCGTAGGCTCCTGCTAATTAAGTAAATAAAGACACGATGTAAGATGGATAAACTAAATAGCACATCAGATTTTGGCATACAGTATCAGACAGTTTAACGTGAGATTGAAGTTCTCTACTGTAGCTGCTTGACAGCGTTGTGTTTAGTGACTAGCGGTGTGCTATTTGTGAAATGAGGGCAATTTAATAACCACATTGTTTTCTTTGAGACTTTTTGAGAAGTGCTACAACTACTGACTGGACATCGGTCATGATAACATTGGGTTAGAAAACCAACTACAAGCGGTATCCCATGGCTTAACCGCTTATAAAAAAAGCATGTCGTTCTGCAAGATCAGATATTATGCATGACAAAAATATGTTTTATGGGAACATTTTATCATATCGTAATGTATTTGCAGAACTGTCAATTACATTAACTGCCAATGTAGCTTCATTATGGTAACAGAAGATGTGATGCAGTTGTAAATACATTATACAGAAATATTATTTTTAAGAGATAGAGGTTGTCTATAAACAAGAATAACTTTTTTGTGCACACTTCAAAAAAAAGACGTAACCAAAATAAAAAAAGTTGTCGTTCGTGAATGTAAAAATTTAAATCATGTGTTTGGTCCCTTTGAAAAGGTAAAGTTCTGTTTTCAACTCTTTTAACCCAAAATAATTAAAAGCAATCAATGTAAATCGATGCTTAAGGCACAAACTTGTTAAAATTAACAAATTATTAAAACTATAAACCACTTAATTGAATTAGTTGGTGAACCCAAAAACACAATGGACACAACCATAAGTGTGGACAAATCCAAGACAAGCTCAGGTAAAAAAAATAAATAAAAATGATGCATTCGACATTTGTAATCTGTGATTTTGTTCAGGTTTCCATCAGATTGGAGAAATTACATGGAGGCTCCAAAAGTACCATTTTGAGTCAAATTCATATAACAGTAACAGTTAAACCAGTAAATTACTCATAAGCTAATGTTTATTGTGTAAATTAAGTCTGAACTACTGTGTTTCTTACACAGAAAGCCTGCAACTGCCCTTTGAGAACACTGTCATATTTTTATTGAACTTATCAAGTTGTAAGTTCATTACCTTAAATGTCTGTCACTCATCCCAAACCTTGCATGGGATTTGCTGGTTGCTCACACTTACTGCAAATAAGTGTCAGTTCACTGTCTGAGTATATGAAGATATCACCTAAATGGCCCAAACAAGAAGAAAGGGACCAAGTGCAAAACCTACAACAGCAAAAGCACAACACACTGGTTTCTGAACTTTTCTTGAGGACAGCACATTGTAGGACTGACACTTTGGGCGTGTTTTGTTCTTTGAGCAGGTGTTAATAGGTTAATAATCTAATAATCTAATACATTTTTAAGATTTGCTTGGTTGTGACTTACTTTCAAAAGATAATCTTACAGCAATGGCAACCAAATATTTGACATTTTTGGATACATTTCTCTCAGGCTATAAATCATAAAAACATGTTTTAGTTGGGCCCTGACAAGTGTTGGACTTGGCTGGAGTGAAATACGTAGATGCCGTTAAATGTGGGGCACAGGTGGGGGAGGGGGGGTGGTGCGGTGAGGGCGGCACCTCATAAAAGTACGACTGCGCTCTTTACTTTGCCGCAGTAGCATAATGCCAACAAACAGCAAAGCATGAAAGCAGCTAAACGGATTATTAACTGGATTATTAACAAGCAGGCGTGAGGGGATTAACTGCTTTCCTTTGAAGTCAATCTGAGGATGGTGAAATTGGCTTGGAACATGCTACATCTCTTTTCTCCCATTCTCTCCCTCACTTTTTTTTCTTCCCTTTCTATTCTTTTTTTTTTTTCTTTTTTGCTATTTGGAGTAAATAAAAAGGGGGAAAAAATAAACTTCAGTGGGTTGAGCAAACCCACGCCTTGGCAGCAAATACTTGTGACAAACCATCTCACCTGCTTTCAGCTTTAACACTTAGCTTTTATTTAGTCTTTCTTAGTCCAGTTTCCTAAACGTGATAGTGGCGATATCACAGCACAGACAGGCTAAATTAAAAGCACACATTCTACATTTCCAACATTACTTAAGTAAAAGCACAATGATATCAGCTCAAAAATATAATTGAAGTACCAAAAGTCGAAATGTTTTTTATGCATTAGATTTTATTTCACATCAATAAATATTATTGGCTTGTAATTTCAGATGCATTCATTTACTTATAATTTAATGAAGTATTGTAGTTATACAGTTTAGTTATAAAGTTATTAGTTATACAGGGTGAGTGGTTCGATCCCCGGCTATATGTTGAAGTGAAGGGCATCCGTGGGATAAGCCAAAAGGAGATTAGATTATAGTTATACAGTATTTGCAATATATTTATTATAAATATTATAGAATCATCATAAAATGTAAAGACTTACTTGCTAAAACCAATTATTATCAATACATGTAGTTAAGTTAAGGTACCCGATTTGCCACAGAAATGTAGAGAATGGAATGGTTACTCAAGCACAGTACTCAGTTAATCCTTATACCACTGCTTCTTGAGATGAACACGGGAGTTTAGTTGAGATTGATCAACTCTTTCATTATTTTAATAACTCACCGAGGAAAATCCAACACAAAGTCCTTTCAAAACTAAGTCATTGGTTTGCTTAAATAAAACAACAAATTCAGCAGTTCTGTTAAAATAAAACTCTACACTAAAGCCCCCATCACTCCGACTTACCTCTAGTTGTCTAGTTTTGAAGTCAAGTTTCAGTGATTTCTATGTTGACAAACTATATTTTATATTTATTTTTTTATGGATGTGCTGTCAAAGGCTTTTCTGACTTTTTTTTCACTGGCAGCAGTGCAGAGCTATTCCTTTAAGAAAGAAACCAATCAGAGAAGATGAACTATTTCTCATTGACTAATAATGCTTGTTGCAGGGTGTAACTGCTGGCTTGATTTCCCAAAGCTACACTGTGTAGCTTCAGGTGATGAGGTTTGATTGATTTTATCACAGGCTTCTGCCTCCACATAATGTGAATATTAGGAATCCTAGAAAACCTTAGGGGAAAAATGCTTATGGACTTGGTTTAGGGAAACAGTTGTTTTACTTTTTACTCTTTATTTTCTTGCTGGTTGTTCCTTTTGGATTATCGGTGATGACCAGGTTTTTGGAAAAATGATGTTATTGCATATACAGCTAACACTATCTTGCAACATGATAGTAAATAAAAAAATCATATAAGTTATCAAGTAAAGAACTATTTTATGTTTTCTTACATTTGCAGTTTTGGTAAACTAACAATTTCAAGCCCCCAGTCTGAGAAATCACATTTGGACTTCAGACTGGGGCATTACGATATCACACACACACTGTAGACATGTTTGCTGTGCTGCAGTGTGAAGTCTTCATTACAGATAATGCCTCCAGTATCAAATGTGTTCAATCTGTGCCCTGGTTCCAGTTCATTCAATTAGCGCCAAACCGATCCACCGGCAAACACTTTTGATCATCTTTTCAAGTGATGTGCTTCTGCTCTTTAATCTGATCCGTCAGCAGGACATCGAAATGTGTTAGTAACTGTGGAAGGACAATGCGTAAGAGGCACAGTGTTGGCGACTTTTAGTCCAATCGTCGCCGTGTAGCTGACAGTGAAGTGACCGTTTGTGACAGTTTGTGCATTTTAATTGCACAAATGGTTACTCAGCAGCATATAAGTGAATGAGATGTATATCTGTGCTAACACCTCAAAATGCTTAAAGCAGATTTAAATCTCTGACTATTCTACTTTTGAGGCAGTATTTTTTTCTATATGTAGCCTCTAATAGCAGTTCTAACTCATTATCCCATTACAAACCCCTTTTTTCTCATTATTTCAACACAGGCAGCACTTTGGTGTGTGTGTGTGTGTGTGTGTGTGTGTGTGTGTGTGTGTACATGGTTTAGCAACAATATCCAGTGTTTGTAGGTCATCTTAATCATGCTGCACTCTAAGGCCTCTGAGCAATGTGTTGACCATATCTGTCTGAGAGGAACACATCACCCAGGAAGCAAAGGTAGAAAAGGTTGGCAAGGTCACACTGTGCCATCCAGCATTTCACTGAACTTCAAAATAACTCAAGGCACAAAGAAAAGATCTCACCCAGCAAACACACTCAATTCTTAACCATCAGTGAAAGACAATTCATTATAATTATCTTAGTTTAGTGTGTGTGTGAAACACCTGTATAGTTTTTCTAGTTCGAATCGGTCTTTTGGAAATGATCAGCTTAAAGCAGTGTTTTCATGCCATCGAATGGCAAGTTATCAGTTATTATCAGCCACATAGTTTGGTTTGGTAGGTCGCTTCTTACCTACTAGCACAGTTACTCACCAGCGAGACATGTAGGAAATTGGCAACATCTAGCAAACCATCGCAAAAGCAACGCAGTTGCCGCTGGTGATATAAATTATGGTTGTCAAAACCTTTGTAGGGAAGATGTCAAGGTGTTTAAGTGACTGACTGACTTTGATACAAGACACAGAAGTTTGCTTTAATTAAGTTGGAAAACAAGATTAGAAATGGTTTTTTGCATGTTTTGAGAAAAGCTCTCATTACACCATCATCTAAATCTGAATCTGCGGATCCATCAAATTTCAGTGAAAGTGATTAGAACCTGGGTCATTACTTAGTCAGACTTGATTTAGAAAGAATCTAACTTCAAACAAATGGCCTGGAGATTGATTTTATTGTTTGCTGCAGGAATCTAACCAAAGCCAAAAGGCCTTCTCACTGCATTGGATTCTCAAAAGACCAGGTCAGTTCACTGCTGACGGAGATTAAAGCACTCGGCTATTGTGTCAACCTTGCACATCTGAAAGTGGATAACCGAGACTCAAGTCCACTTCAGCTTACCGTAGCCTGCTGTGATCCAAGATTAGCCACTTTGCAGACTTTTAGAATTTAACCCACTTAACCCTGGGCTAACTGGCAGAGAGGAAGGGAGTGCATTTAGTAGCCTTAAGCCATCCAGAGAGAATGTACTCTGAATTTACAATGTGACTGGTGCTGACGTGGTAAAGCCCTCTCAAAATATAGTATCCTTTTGTACTCATGCTCTCCCATCCTCAGCATGTCAGGATCCAGCTTCTGCCTCCAAGCTTTGACGTGCTCACTGAGGCTACGAGGATCTATATCTCCATTCCCACAGCCTCTGGTCAGAAGAGATGTTCTGTGTCATGGCATCAGCATCACTCACATCATGAGATTTTTTTTTATTTTTTTTTTATTATAAACATCATCTACATTCATGTCAGTGGGTCTATCTGCCTCTCCATCTGTACGGTTTGGAGCAATATCATGTTTGTGTCCCACTCATCTCTGCAGAGTGATGTGAAATGGCAAGTCGTCAGAGCGACAATCCGCTGTAGGCGAGGAGTGTCTGTCATTACAGGGGAACCCAGTTGTTTAGTGTGTGTGTGTGTGTGTGTGTGTCTGTGTGTGTTGTAGGCCAGAGAGTGCATGTTTGTGTATGTGTGGAAGAACAGTAGGTTTTAGGTTTTACCCAACAATGCAGCGTTATTTATGTTCCAACCCGATTAATTCAAAGCTAAGACTATGTTTGAAGCGTTGTTGTTTGGAAAGGAAATCACTTTTTTGTGGTAGATTATGTTTGTCGACCTACAGTTTTTCTGCAGCACATTTTGAATCATGTCACGCCTTGTCCTTTTCTAGGTGAGACAATGGACAATCTTTCAACGCGTCAAGTAATAGTAATGTTATTAATAATGATGATAAAATGAAGAATAATTTAAAAACAACTCTTTATTTCTAGAAGACTTTGTTGTAATTGTGTGAAGCACTTTAATAAACTGTTTCAAAATATAAATCCAGCAGAAATCAAATAAAACTACTACTGCTTAAAGCTAGTTCATTCCCATGCTCTCTTACCTTGAGTTACTTCAGAGGCAGAAAAAAAAACCCTCTGTAACTGGATTTGAAACTACCTACAGCTTTATATGGCAGTAAGAGGTCAAATGCAGTTTGAGGTCATGAAGCAATAACAATAACGAGGCTAAAACAGGTTTGATGTGTTCGTTTCGTCTTGTTCTAGTTAAAAGGTCTTGCGGCCGAACTCTGTACAACCGAAGGCCAACGGATGACATACTGTAGGGTTTGAAAGAGTTTTACAAAGTAATGCTTCAATCACTGCCACTAGTAAGTCTGTGCTGAGGGGCAACTTGAAAATGAGGAAGCACGGAAAACAAGGGGCAGGGGGGTATTGTGCATTGTGATAAATGTGGGTTTTGGCAAGAAAGCGAATGCCTGTAATATAAAAGATGATATCTCTGGTTCTGCTGCAGTGATTCTAATCTTTTTTTCTTCCATTCCATTGTGGTTTGGACTCTGTCATGCAGTATCAATGTAATGTTAAATTTGTAAAATGTGCTTCGGACATTACACCACAATGTAAATGAAACAAGCATTTTATCAGCTTCTTTACACATTCAACCTTTAGTTATTTACTCTGCTGAGTTTTGTTATAAACACCTTATTCGCTTAAAGTAGGTGTAACAAAGTGAGTGTGCTCTGACTGATGTGAGACTGACATTAAGCACAGGCATTAAGCTCTTAAGCACAAATTAAGAACCAGCCTCAAATCACATGGTGACAGTTCTATTTAGCCTCTGCAATAGGAGGCAAAACTTACAATTCCTGCAGGTGTTTTCACTCTGTCACAGACTTCACATTCTTATATCAGACCACCATCAGGAGCCAGAAATCCTCTGTCAAAGCAGACAAACAACTGAGAACCAAACGGAAAAGAAAAGAAATAGAATAGATTGTATGAAAATAAGAAAATAGAAAGTACCAAAGCCGACTGAAAGTAAAGGGACAACAACGCATCATCATTATTAGATTTAAAGCCACACTGACAAATAGTGATAAAATGAAATATATGGTGACATCTGTAAAAAAGGCCAGCAGCCTCTACTTCTCTCAATCAAACAGGGCTTCGGTTATCACTGTGATGGCTGTGTTGCGCATCATTGCTGTCTGGGCGAGATGGCACCCTTACATGACAGAGAGGAAGAAGAGAAGAGTGTGAAGCAGGAAGACGGTAACAGATATTAGCAGATGTAAATCTCCCAACACATAAATGATACATGGCCACGTGGGAACAGATCAGCATTTTTTTTTTTCATTTGTATTTTTTGTAATTTGAAAAGAAACTATTTGACATCCATCGGCTTCCCTCGTTCAGATCTAAAAGGTCTGGCCCATGCAGATGTGGTATTTGTTTGTACTTTTTGTGGGTCAGGTTCGTGCATGATATTTTTAGCCTGATGCATTTATGAAACAAGCCTCAGGGCCACGATTCAAAGCCAAGTACATTCGAAGAGCTCTTTATTGAGCTATCATGACACCCTTTATTTTCATTTTGTCCTGGGACATATAAAAAAAAGCCCTTACTCTACTAGATCCAGTGGCAGCCTGGATGTGGACTGATTGTTGAACAGGTGACAACAAACACCTGCATTGATTTCGCCTCCAAATTAATGACGAAAGAAAGAACTGGTGTGAAAACAGCATTTCACCCCCTGCGGCTTCTAATGTGTCTGTAACTACAAGTCTGTCTCCTCACTCTCTTGTTTTCTCTTTGCGCTCTTCATCCCGAAAACAAGTCCTGTAGCTTTGCAATCCAGTAAAGCAGATAAGAGGCTTGTTGGTTTGTCAGTATGTGCATACGTTTGTATGACTGTCCAGGTAGATATAACTACATTGTGTCTCTTGGGAATGGGGTGTCTCCTTTTTGTCCTTTTTCATTAATCTGTCCCTACAGAATTGTGTGTTTCTAACCAACTGGTTTCACAAATGGGATGGTATTGATGAGATGATAGAGTGGAGGTGGAGATGTGCCGATGACTGAAACTTGCCGATTTCACACCAAATCTAATCACAATCATAGTTTTACAACACATGGACACAGCCCACCTGCAAATGATCCAATCAGCAATGTAACAGACATAACTGGCAGCAGAATAAATTAGGTACGCAGCTGCACGTGTGCTTTTAAAATAACCAGTGATCAGACAGATTTCCTTGTTTCTTTATTAATGATTTAATCCAACCCCCAAATACCATCACAACCCTAACCCAACACAATTTGTTGTCACATTTAAGATAGAAATGAAGTTGAGGTGAACCACAAGGAATCTCACCATAAAACTGGCATTTCAGCCTATAGCTGTATAGTTGTATGTTGCTGTCGATCTATTGTATTTTTATCAGTAGGCATTTTCCTTAGGAATATATAGAGCTTTGGTGATTGGTTGTAGCCCAGTGTTAATGGTAATCAGTCAATCTTTAGTCATTTTCACATATGAACTCAGGAAAGCATCCAGAGAATCTGGTCTGGACGTTGTCCAGAGTTGTTGTTTCCCTGCCATAGTCAGATGTGTACCCACATGGGGACAAACTCCACAACTCCCCTTCGCTGGAAGAAAGTAAAAGAGAGAGAGTAAACACAACATAATGTGTATGAACTATAGAATCAGCCTGTTATCTGCTATTGGCCAAGTATTTGAAGAGATGCCACAGTTTCAGTACTATTTAATAGATAATGGCTTATATGAAGTGCAAATGGTGAATATAGTTAGTGAAATCGAGGATGTGCTCAATACGACACAAATACACACACACCGTCAAAGCTTTAAATGATTGAGGCAGTGGAAAAGGCAAACAGGGCAATACACAGAGTATATACACAGTGAAACTCGTATACACTGAGTGTTTCTTCCAGAGTCCTCTGGGAAATGGCCATCACTGTCAATTAGGATCACTCCACACAGTGACCAGTGTGCTTTAATACAGAAAACCATCTCCACACTTCTACCTCTCTTCCTCTGTCACTCTCCCACAAAACAAGAACAAAATAAAGAAATAAAACAAAATAAGACACACACACATTATGAATAACAAAACCTCATGGGATACTGAGCCACTGACAGCCCATTACAATTCCACTGAGACTGAAGATGGTTTACAGGCACTTTAAACTCCAGGGACGCAGACAGACGCACACACATACAAGAAAATACTTTAAGCAAAGAAACAAGGATATGTACACACACACACACACACACACACACACACACACACGGTTCACCATCCAATCTACCCATAGAGATGTGCAGCATATCTCTGTTTAGCACAGTGCAGTGCAAGACACCGTAGGCAATTTAATATATTTTCAATTCAGCTGTGACAATAGTGCAGCTCCATCAGCGCTAGACACTGAGAATCAAGAGCCGGTTGGATACATTAACCATAAGTTAACGCTGCACTCAAGCAAGATTTCATGTGACGATACACCCGTCATAAAGGCATAAATGGCGACACTATAGCCAGCCAAACACATGAGTGTCCTGTCTGTGTGAAGTGAGATGCACTAGAGGCACAGATCCGATGTCTGGCAGCTCCATGCAGATAAGGACTGAACAGTGGATTGGTTGGACTCTGTCTACAAACTGGAAACACACTTGCTTTCCACTGACATGTGTGTAATAGTGTACTAAACAGTAAAACATTTAGATTCAGTACTGGAGACTGGACTGATGATGATCCATGGTGGCAGGATTCAACGGCAGCATAAATCTGACACATTTTTTATTTTAGTTTTTTATAACACACTAGTCTAAGTTTAGAACTTGTTGTACTTGTTAAATTAGAACAAAATTCACTGCTAAAACATATTTTTTACCAGAAAACATTATCTGGCATGGAGCTCACATTTGAATTTCACAAATGTGTTATTTTCACAAGGTTTTGCAAGACAAGGCTGAGTTTCTGCCACACTATTACTACGGCACTGATTGGTGTCACGGTTCGTGTTTAAAGGACACTTTCTTTGTTTTTTATGATTTTATTCTTTAAATATTTCGATCATAACTCTTGGTAACCTTATAAGGATTTTGTTTTCAACAGCCCTTTGCAACATTAGTATTTTTAGAGAAAATGCTTTTTATTTGAGTCACTGAGAATCACGATACCATATGTGTCTTTGGCTCTTTAACCTTGAAAAAGTCCTCTTCTTCTTTGTGTTTTGCTTAAAGTCTGCATTTTTTTTTAAACCAGCATACACGAACATTTGAACAACATTTTAAAGTCAAAACATACTAGGATAGTTTAGTAACCTACTGCTTTATCCCTCTCTCTGTTTCATTTGCAGTTCTGACACCTCGGTGCTAAAAGCATCAGCAAAAGTGAAGTTGTATCCAGCACTCTGCACATTTTATCTGCAGTGTGTTAAGCAGCAGTTGTTTAAACATTTTGACATAAAAAAAAACATAATTCTTGTGTTTTAGGAATCGACTGTAAATGCACTTTATTACATTTTAATCTGGTAGCATTTGAATCAACAGATTGCGATGGCAGTATGGGCAGTATTGATTATTGCTGTTCCAACAGCAGGATTTCAAAATAAAGTGTTTTTCTTAGAAATGTGGAATTTGCTCGGCTTTTAAAACATTTTATTTCGAATTAAATCAACATGTAGAATTCACTGCATTTACCTACACTTCTAGGCTTTTATGTTATTGATGGCTTTTCTTAAAATTGCACAGTTGTTAGTATGTAATATATCATCCAATCTTTACTCTAATGTGAATCCCGATGTTGACTTCTAGATTTTTAATTATGCTCTGTGTACTCCAGTTTCCTCCCACCATCTAAACACATGCACACCAGGTTAACATGTGACTCTACATCAGCTGTAAAGTATGAATGTTTGGAGTTTTTGGACTGCGGAAATGTTATGAACCAGAACTGAACTTTAAAGGTTCTGCCTTTATTTCCACACCTTGACCTTGTGGCAGGGTGGAAGTTGAACGTGGTAATGATTTTGCACCTAAGTAAATTTTTTTCCAAGCGCACAATGTCATAAGTAGACCAGTTGTAGCCAGGTTAGCTATTGCTAAAAGTGCCGGTTAAAACATCTGTATTTGGCACATGCAGATTATACAGCACTACATGCACAGATAAAAGTGGGACAACACTGGGTCTACAACAGTTTTAATGAGACATAAATTTGCTAATAAATACTATATAACTATTTTGAAACCTGGAATTGACTCCAACCTCCCTGTGACATTAACATGATAAATGGTATAGATAATGTCTGGATGGATGATCGTTATAATCATCTACAACTGTTTGTCACGCTGTCGTGCTAAATGTCAAATTTGATGCGTTTAATCTGAGCAGTGGTGACGTTTAACCTAATAAATGTTCAATGAGAACAGTTTGTAATGAATTTTTTAAGTATTTGTTATTAGTGGCAGAGTTCAAAATGTCAGACAAGCAGTGGAATAAGACGAAATTCAAAATAAGACAGCAGACTGTCAGGAAAATGGGCAGAACAACATTTTCTGCCACTTCGACTTGGGAACAAAAAACATACTCTCCTTCACACACACACACACACACACACTACAGATAAACATAGCCACAAACCACATCATTGTTCCTGCCTTCTCCACACTCCATGAGGCTTTCTTTCCCCTGACACTTCTCCCTCTCTTTTCTCTCTCTCTGTCACCTCCCTTTTTCATCTGTCTATCGCCCACCCACTGCACTCAGTCACATACTCTCACATACACACACACACCCACGCACACAGACACACACACACACACACACACACACAAAACTCCCTGTCTGCATATCTCCCTCTGTGAGAAGGGCATGGAGTAAACAGAAAAAAGCCCACCGTGCCTCGACGTGTATGTGTGTCCCCACCAGTAAGTAAACATGCAGAGAACACTGTGAAATCATGACAGCAAAACAAGGAACGAGAGATTTAGAGAGAGAGAGAGAGAGAGAGAGAGAAATTGAGTCTTTGCAGGAAACTATAAATGTTTGAGTATATCTATAGGATCACATACCCTGCTGTTGCAAACATACAGATGTATAGAAGCACTGAGCTCAGTGTTCATTTATGTCTCACTGATAACCGCATGATTGACTTGATAATCGGAAATAATAACACATTTTTGCCCTCAAAAAGTACAGTTAAGCTACGTTCAGACTGCAGGTCTTAATGCTCGATTCGGATTTTTTGCTGACACAATGTGACCCAAGACTTTAACGCCAAGACCCTCATTTCAGTCATGTCAAAGTCGGATACAATGCGACCTGACTTTTCTTACTAAGGTCGCATTGCAAAACATCAGATACGTTTCTGATTTAGGATACAAATAAAAGGAGCCAGGTCTCATCTGATTCTGGAATATACTCACTATTAGGAACTTTACTTTGAAAACAGATTAGCAGAGTACGTCTGACTGGTCTGTATGAACAGAAAAATTACAGCTGGCAAAAACGATTTCGGAATCCATATGGGTACCTTCCTTTCAGGGTTATCCTTTAAGGTTAGAGAAAGATCATGGAAGAAAGCAAAGAAACCAAAATGAGTTTTTGTCAGAAACAGCGGGCACACAGTGGCCTCAACCTGCGTGACCTCTTCTATACGAGGTTTTCACTGTTCAACATCCTACGCCTCCCATTCATTCTTTCTACACCTGACACAACACTCATTATCTGCACACACTCAACATTCAGGATTCATTTCAGATCCTCAGCCAGGGAGAGCCAGAGCCCATGGGTCCTGACTGCAAAAAGAAAATCAACGACTCCGATCAGTCCCAACATTAAATCAAACTTTTTGGTTTTAAAAAGTAGCTAAAGCCCTTAGCTCCTAACCCGTATGAATAAAATCATTGACACATTACTGTATGGGTCTCCTGGTCACAAGTCCAAGTTTCCCAAGAGGCCAGGGGACACACAAAGAGATGCAGAATGAACGAAATCAGACAACGTTTTTTGAGATGCTCTGCAGTATGTACAACATCCCACCCACCTCCCTAAACTGTAACTGCATTCCCCCCCCCACCCCGACCAGTAATCGCAGCTCCTATAATCGCACGGAGATACACGTGAGTGAAGACTATACTATGTAGAACAACAGCCTTCACAGTTTCACCATTAGTCTCAATCAAAGACATGCAGCCTTCGGGCCTTATAGGACGGGGGGGTACATGAGGGGTCAAACTGGATGTACTAGTCTCTCACAAATCGCTAGGACTACTACGGAGTGCTAAGACACCCCCCATTACCACCCTGGGGCCATAGAAATAAAGGAGAGAAAAAGATAAAAAAGAAAATGAAGTAAGAAATAGACATAGAAAAAGCAAAGGAAGGAAGGTGGAGGGGAAGAAAAAAGAGCCTGGGGATAAAAAAAAAGAAAAAGGGAGCTAAAAACGAACGGGGGATGAACCATACATAAGAAAAAAATGTGGACGGATGAGTACAAGAGCAATGGGGGGGAAATGTGAAATGGAGCACCTTTAAACCATTATGTTTAGACATTTGTGTCACAATACACTACACACACAAACACACACACACCGAGAGACAGCACAGAATGGCTGCTAGGCATTTGGCATCTTAGTGCTGCAGGATTTTGTATCTCCTATTTCTCTAACCATTGCACCATGCAGCCTTAATCTGTTATAGGCCCCTGCTTCTAAACTCTCTTCGCACAAGCATAAACACATATAACATTCCCCCTCTGGCTAAGTACTATACTATGTAGGTGCCACGGGAAATTCAAATGGATAGCGTACAGCTAACACACACACACACACGCATGCTAACAAACAATGAAGTAGGCAGTGAGCAGGGGATGGACAGAGCTTATGTGACCTGTTTTATTTGGTGAGTGGGGGTTAGGCGCTTCCTACTGCAGCTTCCAGGAGCCCGGGGATTTGATTTAATAAAGGGATTTGTGAGTTGGGAGCAGGAGCAGGACGAAGGAGGGGAAAAACGTGAAGGTGGAGGAGATGACAAAACAAATGGTGCAGAGAAAGGAGGATAAGTGAGGCTGATAAGGGTGACGATGAGTGCGGTAACAATAATGATGAATGATGACGGCGCTGCTGGTGCTGATAGTGATCACAGTGGTGACTAGAATAATGATGCAGATTGTTGTGTGACAATGCAGCTATGATGATGATGATGATGATGATTTTTGCCGGTGGTTGTGATGATATAACAATGACGATATCTAGTTATATTTCTGAGCTGCAATGACAAGAGGATGAAGATGAAAAAGTTTAAAAGTCTGCAAGAAACACACTTAACTTACATAAGCACAAAGAAATACACACAAATTACCTAATTCTCATTAATAGACAGTACTCCAACTGGATGACATTTAACATATGATTGCAGTTGGGAAATCATGTTTCCTCGCTCTAAATCCCTGGAAAGTGGACTTAATGGTAGACGGAGAGGGTGTTTTCAGGACTGCATGTCATTTCATCTTCTCCAGCAATCATTGTTCTTAGCTCTACAACAGGGACTTCCTGTCAGCCCCAATGGCTCGTGGGCAGGAACAAATTGAATTCTAATCCCTAAAATTACTGACACACGCACACACACACACACACACACACACACAGTTCTTTTGAAAATACAAAAAAAAATAAAAAAATAGGCAAAATTCTTTTCTGTTCATGAAGATAAAAAAAAAAAAAAAAAATACAGGCCTGTGTATAATCCTCTATCAGCGGTGACATATTTGTAGATGATCTACTGAAAATGCATCTGTTTTCTGTAAAATGCTTCAAATTGTGCTGCAGATCATTGTAACAAGGCAGAGCTTTGAATAATTTATCCAAGTTTTTATTGGACCACTGTGAATAGCTTCACGCTAGTCTTCATTTGATTCCAGATGATGTGGCTACCCTGGGCTAAGCCCACTTCTGACCCAATCTGTCTGAGTAAACACGCATTTCTATCGTTTATTTGATTAAATACTTTTGGTGTCTTGATTGAGAGCGACACAAGTTCTGTCCACCGCCAAGGGGATTCTCATTGTGGAGCAAAGCCAGTAAGAGGGAGGGAAGAGTTTGGAGCAAGAGCAGAGGAAGAAATGATGGCTTTGTACTCTCCTTCCGAAAAAAGCGTAGCCCTGTTCTGACCTTTCAATACCTGCAACATGAAAAGAGAATTGTTTTTTTTTTAACTGTATATACTAGTCCCGAGTCCAAATGAGGAGGAAAGTTGTTGCCGTTGCGGTTGCGGACCACTGTGTCGTCTTGATAATGGCGGACACATCAAACTGTTTGGGCTCTCTGCCTGTTTTACTCTGACCTACTTTTTTTTTATTCTTGATCAAATTGTAGTTTGAGCAAATTATTGGTAAAACTCACATTGGGCTTCTGGAAAATCATACCAGTAATTGTGTTGCTTAAGTATCAGAAGGCCACTGTTTAATGATAAATCCATATGACATCTGTCTCAGTAAATTTCCCCGGAGACGTGTGTTGTATCTCCATACACATAAAGTATCATACGCTGTGTTATGGCTCACTACAGATCCTCACTCTGCAATGAGCCATATGCTGCATGCCTGCAGACACTGTGCTGTATTTCATTTCCACCCAAATTCCTGATCTTGCAGTGCAACATTCAGTTAGTTTATAAGATATTTGGACTAGCACATCAGTAAAAGGTTTATGGTCATGTTTAGACACCCATTAAAACTTGATTAAGTTGGTGGTCTGCATTAGTATAAAAAAAAACTAAAGGGGACTTGAGACACACTTTCACTTTCACTTTAAATAAAACCTAAAGCTTTTAGACTTTCCCTAAACTAACTAAAGAGATTTTGTTGCCTAAACCCAAGTGGAATAGGACTCAATTTGGGTTTGTGGTGTGACCTGCAACTCTGTTTTACATTGTTAACTGGAGAGTTTCATTCATTTAATAAATAAGTTGCACAAGAACATAAATGCATCCAGGGTGTCTTGCCATATGTTACATTGCAACATCGGTTTGGAGACTTTAATATGCACATTGTACAAGATTATAACATTATTTGGTCAAAGAATGAAAAAGAAAAAGACATTTCTAATATAATTATATATGCCTTTCCTTTTGACATTTTCCTTCCAAAGGTCAAACAAAAAGGATTCAGTAAGGCAGCCTTATGGTGACCACGTCTCTAAAGTGAATGAGTCAAAAAATCTTGGCGATCAAGGAATAGTAATCGTGCCATATCTGATCAAAAGCTTTTCGTTTTGCTTGAAAATCAGAACAAAGGAGACATGAGGTCAGTGAGCCTAAAAGAGATGAAAAAATAAGTTAATTAGCTTTAGTAAATATAATATCATTTGTGCTAATGAGATAAAGGGAGGTCAGTAATTAAATGAACCAAACTTTGAATATTTGCATTACGTTGAAAAAAAAAAAAGGAAATTAATATTTGCAGTGTTTTGAGACTAAATCTGTGACACGTTTCATGACTTTACACACCTACACAAGCGTATTCAATTAGAGCCAATTAGACCTCTGCTCAGGTTGAAGTTGGACTGAGCTGTGCAGAGAGTTAAGTGGGGTCATTAGACTATGTGATCTAATAAGAATGATAAAGAACAAAGCACGGTGAGTGAAATGTCTGATTGTACACACCCACACAGTCCTAAGAGGTCTAATCAGTGGGTGGGTTATGCTGTAGCCGAGCACAAAAATGTCTGTTGTTTTTTTTATCAGATCATTTGGATGCACAGCTCTCTCACTAAACTAGTATGTACTTTAAATCTACACTGACAAACACGTTGCCAACTTTGTCCTCAGATGCTGTAAAGTAGGTTGGACATGGGGGGGAAAGTGGCGTTTGTTACGCCGGGTCTTCTTGTTTAATCAGCTTTTAATAAACAGAGTTACATCAACATCAGAACAGCCACTTGGTAATTACCATATGGTAAACAGGGTAATTTCCTCAAGAGGCTTAATCAGATTTACCAAACTTCCTCAGTAATTATGACATTGTTATTCCTGCTTTATTTACTAATACACCTCTTATTTTATTTATATCTTGTAAGTAGAATTTTGGATGATATTTTCTGACGATTACAGTCACACGTCACCATGTTGTCTCTATCAACGACTTTATCCCGCACAGGACACAAATGTTGACAACTACATGCCCAGATTTTCACGGCTCGTGATACAGTGTATGGTAAATCTCAAAAGAACAAGCCTAATAATGGCGCTAATCTTCTGACCCTTCCAGCATCCTACTCCTTTCAGGTTATAATAAACCATTCAAAACATAATATGAAAATCCACTTCTAGATACTTCATTTGTCCCTCAGGGGACCTCATTTGAGGCAGCGTCTCGGCTGCACACACACACACAGACAACTCGCCTACACGCACACAATAAAGAGTTAGAGAGGATCAACAACAGTCCACAGATGACCAACAAAGTCCAACCAGTGCCACAAAGAGTCTTCATAATAAAACCAAGGCTCCTGCTTTGTTTTACATGCAGCAAAAGATATTCTTAGGAATAAAAGAGCGATGTGAGCAGCAGCCAGACATTTGCGCTTTCTTTCACGACATTGGTGAAATTGTCAACTGTGACTGATACATTAAGCAATAACATGACAAACCTCTCACTCTTATTTCTTGAGCTGTCGGTGAAGTTTCCCTACACGGTTTAACATTTTACTAGTCTGTGGTCTGTCGTTTATGTCTTAATTATATTCAATAAATATATAAGAATAATTAGTTATACACAAAACATATGCATCACCAAAATATGCCATGAATAGCAGATAATGATACTAATACACTTTATGAATTTGTGTTAATGGTGCTACATTCTATTCTAATCATAACCCCAGGTACCTACCACCTTGTTATTATCTCTGGTATTAAAATTAACATTCAATAAAAAAAGGAAACTAATGTGCATACAGTACATGCAGTACAGGAAAGGGAGCCTAAGCATAAATCGGTAAGTTTTTGGTGACCTTCTCACCATTTTTATCTTTGTCTAATGATATCAACAGAATTCAAATGTACAAATTCAATTGAATCACTGACCTTGTGGTGAGTTCATGCCTCTGTGTACAGGACAACTTTAACATCAGCACTACGTGCTTGTGTGTGAGTCTGCGTTTGGTGGTGAGGTGGTTGCCAACGGCCAGTGTAATTGTATTTGTGGCACAGAAGAAGACAAGCTATCTGTTTGCTTGTTAGAAAGTTGGAATGAGTTGGAAGAAACAGTAGATGGAACTGTCTTTCACAGTGTATACATGGCCGCGCGTGTGTGTGCGCGTGTGTGCGTGTGTGTGCGTGTGTGTGTGTGTGTGTGCGTGTGTGTGTGTGTGTGTGTGTGTGTGTGTGTGTGTGTTTGTGTGTGTGTAAGTGTAGGTGTGGGTGTGTATGTGCAGGTGCAGGGCTCCATAGTAATTTTCCCATGTCCAGTTAAAATGATCCCAAAAGCTCAACACTCCTCTACCCCGACCTTCATTTAAGTCCAGTGGAACATGGACATTCAACGATTTGTAGACCTCTGTTAGGTTTAAGAACATCAGAATCTTTGACTTTTTTATTAAAAGTGGCAGGACAACAATACTCCCAACCCAGAGGAACATGAAGGCTTTTCTTGATTTTACCAAAATGCCCCTTGATGACTTTCAAAACTTTTGGGAAAAAAAAAAAAATGGTGCCAATTGGATCATCATGGATAGCAGAGCATCATACAGTCAAGCATGGTGGCGGTAGCGTGATGGTGTGTGGAAGCTTTGCTGTTTCAAGGCCTGCATGGCTGAATTGCCATATCTGACAGAAAAAATGAACGGTGCAGGAAATTCTGGACAACAATGTCCAGTCATGTGTCTATGGTTTGAAGCCCAAGACCAGATGGGTTATGCAACAAAACAATTAAAGCAACTCCATTGCAGTCCACCTCAGATCGACTAGTCCTATCTAGAGCCATTTAAAGGGCTTAAAGGACGCTTCACTGATGTTGAACTTGCTTCTTTTGGTTCTAGTTTGGGTAGTAAATGTTAATGAATGGCATTAAACTTCACTATATTTAAATGTGTTTTCTACTTCTAGCTGAAAAACTCTTCCAGAGGACATAATTTGGAGGAACCTTTAGTTCAGATTATGTAATCTTGATGCTTACACTATGGAGTTTGTAATCAGGGTCAACCTGCTTTTCCAGAGCTCCTTCAGATGACATCACTTAAATTCCTAATGATGAAAAATTTGGGGTGATTTCATAAACCCTAAAATTAAAGCTATAGAAAGCAAGAGGAAAATTGTTGAAGTTGCCCTTTAAACTCCACTGAAATATGCTGTGACTTTGGAAAGCAGTGAAAACCTGACATAATAAAGTTCTTTAAAAAAGTCAGGTCACTCTATTAATCAAAAGCATTTATTTGCAGTTGTTACTGCCAACAGTGGTATTACATTTTAAGAGGGGTACTTTTTTTAGATGGGTGATGATAGTGTCGAACAGCTTAATTGTGTCAATAAATAAAATTGTTCTTAAATTTTTTTAATCATCACGTTTTTTTAGTTCAAGATTTTGGCACCATGTAATAATAATAAAAAAAAAACTATTCTGTGTTTACTTGCTTATATACAAAATTGAAGAATGTCTGAAGAGGAGAAAATGGTTGATCGCACATCTGTACTTTCTTTGCCTTTGACACTCCCATCTGTCAAATCTTTGGATCCTTTTCTCGTTTTGTGCGTTTGACTTCGGGTGACTGGAAAGCAAAGTGTGTAAACGTATGACATGATATGTGACTAACTATGACGCAGCTTGTAAAAGAAAACGGATCTGATGAGCGTCTGACAGCGGCGTGCCCTTTAAGATTTCTCCCTCTGTCTCTAATTATGCTGCCATTGTTCATGGATTGATCACAGTTGATTAGCTCAACGAAGACATGCTCATCATGACTGTAAGTTGGGAGATGCATTGTGTTTTGAGAAAAGTGCATGATGAATACAGAGTCGTCACTATTGTTTTTGTTCAGCCATTAATGTAAATGAGCGGAGCGTGTGAGAGGAATTAAAAGACATTGCAATTAAATGTTCTTGCTGTTCTTCCCCTAGTGCTTTTCATGATATCTACATTTTATTTGTATAAGGTGGCCAAGGGGGATGTGGGTTGGACTCCCACCCCACCAGGTGTGGCCCTGCACGGCACCCAAAGGGCCAACTTGGTGCCGGTCTCGATAAAATGGGAAGGTTGCAGTAGCAACGGCATCTGGCGTAAAAACACGTGCCAAATCAACTTGCTCACCAAATATGTCACAGAATACTGATTTACATCCTATTGCCAAAGAATAAGATGAATATTTTCTGTTTTTGCCTCAAAAGGAAAGGATTTGCCCTTATAACAAAAACAGACAAAAATGTGCTCATAATAATAAAATGTGCATTTCTCAAAAAAAAAAAAAAAGTGTCCTTGGCACCATTTTTAACCGTATTTGCTTCAGCGTGAATATTTTAATTCGCCGTTGCTTCGTCATGGCATGAGTCAGGATAGATGACGATCTTTAAAATTGTAAAACTGATTGGACACTTGGCTTTTGCTTTTAGATTGTCACGGTCTAATCAGACTCAGGTGAAAAAACACGCTGGAAAGAATCCTAGCTAAGCCCGTAGTTTGACACATAGTTTTCGGGCTGTATCGATACACACAGAGTATTAGTCACACACCTCAGTTGAATTTGCACAACAAATTTGCAAATACACAAAGGTTGTGTTACAACTACAAATCTTACAAAGATGATTTGCAAATAATAATGATCAAACTCTATGTGGCTCGCTTTTGAGCCCATAGTACTTTAAGGATTTAGGGGAATTGTGGAAAGTGCAGTAATGTGCATGAATTCTTAATATAAACTCCATTTTTTATAGCATAAATAAAATAACACCCATATATAACGGTTTTTGTTTTGCTTATAGTCTACAGTGAATATACTTTCACTTCTGTACTGCTCTTTATACAACTGTACGCAGTAAGCGCAGCCTAATTGATGCAACATACCATTTTTCCCCATTACTCTGTAAAATCCTGAGTTCCCACTGTTGTTGTGCTCCTAGCTCTCAGCTCCATTATCCTCCTTATCCCTACCCACATTCACTATGTCCTGGTCTCAGCAAAGCTCCTCTTTCAGTTTAACCTCTTTCAGCTCAGCACTTTTCTTCTGGTCGTCTTCTGTCTCCAAATGGTGTATTTTTTATCATTATGTGCTCTCTTATCCTTTTACAGGCCATTCTGCTTCTGATGCTCTGCATTAGAAAGGGTAGAAATGTGTGTAACTATTCAATGAGGGATATTTAACGAAAGCTTTGTGCCAAGGTATGGGCTTAAGGTACAAAAATCCATCAATGCATTCAGTAAAAGAGTACTAACAATCACATTATAGTTTAGGGAAAAAGAGATCTAAGTGACTCACAACTATGAAAATGTTTGCAGGCAATATATTCTTTCTTTCTCCCACAATTCTCTACAACGCTGTCTCCTAGAACTTAGATTTGTATTTTGCTGAATGGTTTTCCCAGGTGGCAATAGTGGTGGCAACGTCAATGCTTATTATGCTTATTGACCCATTCACCGATTCGGCCAACACGACATGTAAGAAGAGTCAGGGACTGAACCAACAACTGCGGGATTGGTAGACGCCCGCTCTACCTTCCTGTGCCACAGTTATATTCACCCCCGCTGAGTCAATACTTTGCAGAACCACCTTTTGGTGCAATTACAGCTGCAAGGCTTTTGTAGTATGTCTCTACCAGCTTTGCACATCTAGAGAATGAAACTTTTGCCCATTTTTCTTTGCAAAATTGCGGCAGCCCAGTCACATTGGATGGAGAGCAGCTGTGAACAGCAATGTTTAAGTACTGCCACAGATTCTCAATTGGATTCAGGTCTGGACTTTGACTGGGCCATTCTAACACATGAATGTGTTTTGATTTAAACCATTCAATTGTAGCTCTGGGTGTATGTTTAGGCTCTTTGTCCTGCTGGAAGGTGAACCTCCTCACCAGTCTCAAGTCTTTTGCAGACTCTAACAGGTTTTTCTTGCCCTGTATTTGGCTCCATCCATCTTCCCATCTACTCTGACCAGCTTCCCTGCTGAATAAAAGAATCCCCACAGCATGATGCTGCCACCACCATGTTTCACGGTGGGGATGGTTTGTTGAGGGTGATGTGCAATGTTAGGTTTCATCCACACAAAGAGTTTTGCATTTAGGCCAAAAAGTTCACTTTTGGTCTCTTCTGACTGGAGCACCTTCTCCTGAAAGTTTGCTGTGTCCCTCACATGGCTTGTCACTGCAAATTGGACGTCCTATGGCTTTCTTTTAACAATGGCGTTGGTTTTGACACTCTTCCATAAAGGCCAAATTTGTGGAGTGCACGACTAATAGTTGTCCTGTGGACAGATTCTCCCACGTGAGCTTTGGATCTGTGTAGCTCCTCCAGAGTTACCATGGGCCTCTTGGCTGTTTCTTTCCATTTTTGTATAATAGATGGTTAAGTGTTCCCTGAGATGTTCAAAGCTTGGGATATTTTTTAGAACCTAATCCTGCTTTAAACATCTCCACAGCTTTATCCCTGACCTGTCTAGTGGGATCCTTGGACATCATGACGCTGTTTGTAATGTTCTAATGATTAAATTACACACAGGTGGACTATTACTATTACTACTACTTTATAAATTAGATGAATTCTGAAGGCAATTGGTTCCACTGGATTTTAGTTAGGGCCATCCGAGTAAAGGGGGCTGAATACAAATGCATGCCACACTTTTCAGATATTTATTTGTAAAAAACTTTGAAAACCAAATTTTACTTTCACTTCACAATTATGTACCACTTTGTGTTGGTCTATCACATGAAACCCCAATAAAAGACATTGACATTTGTGGCTGTAACGTGACAAAATGTGGAAAAGTTCAAGGGATACGATTACTTTTTCAAAGCACTGCAGTAACAGCAGCTCACATGACATAATCGCATTAACATTTTTATTTTATTTGCTGTTGCACATCAGCTGTATATCAACATGATTTGTAGGAGGTTGTCAACTGACTTGTTCGCTAAAACACCCAACTGTGACGTTGGCATACTAACATTGGAAGTAATCCAAACACTGTTCTAGGCCATGCTTTTATTACAGTAGTAATAAAAGCAAGTAGTAAGTGTAAGTTTCATTTCTATTATTGCTTTATAACACTGTACACGCCAACATTTTAGCTGAAATCCTCAAAAAAAGCAACATTGCTACATAGAATTGTGATAAGGAAAGATTTGCTGTCCCTACCAATACTTTGGGAGGACACAAAAGTCTATTCAAATATCTAAGCAAACTCATTGGCAATATCTTTGGCATGATGTCATATTGGATCATTCTCATGTCCCCTCCCTGAAGCTATGTCTATAGGAAGACCAATTTAAACATGTTAGCATTTGATTAGCTCAAAAAAAAAAAGGAGGGCTATCTGAATACGGACATATTGTGTTGACTCACTGTCTCTGAGCATGAAGTAGGTACTGTAGCTGTTCCTAACAATGTTGAGACCAAACACCTGCTAAGTGAGAAACAGGTTGTCGGGAGCAAAAATAATTGCCAAGTTTTTTTTTTTTTTCATCAGCCCAGCTCTAAAATGCACTTTTATCTTTAGCCCTGGTGTCTGCATGCAGCACTTCCACCCTCGCAGTGAAGAAGCTGAGTTTATACACTGTGTGTTGAATAATGAAGCCACTGCTGTAACTGATCACATTTTGATAGTAGAGAACACTAATTTGCACACATTCCTCAATTGTAGGAGATGTACTTTCCAATTTATTTGTTTTGCAATTTATTAATATTATAGATTTCATAAGCCTGGTTAGGTTGTAAATCTTCAGGGATGTTGACTCATGTTTTGTTTGATTTAAAATTAATTTAAAAAAAAAAGCTCATGAAGGCAGCTTGTCATTTGTCTTAAAATCCATTTATTTCGGTATTGCAAACAAAACTGGGATAGGCCTGCATTTTCAGCATCATTGAGTACACACAAATATGCCTGTATTCATCCTCATTTGATGCCAGTATACTTCAAGCCTCTGTTTAAAAAAAGAAAAAGAAAAAAAAAAATCCAGTTCAAGGAAGAAAATAATAAAAGAGAGATGATAATTATTCCATCAGATGGAGAATGCAATCAACCCTCATCTAGCCTTGATTATCTCATTGTAGGCTGACACAAATGTGAATATTCTGAATGAACACTCGTACACCTAGGACGGCAAAAATTATCGTCACAGTCAGATTAGCCATAAGTGAAATATGTGTAAAACACTTCATGGTGGAGAAACATGCAGCAGCCACTGTACTGTTTGTACAAATCAATGTCCACCTTAGTGTTTGAAAGTATGAATATGTCTTTTTATTTACACCTGGTCTATGGCTATGTAGCCCCAAATGCAGCAAACAGCAATGCAATGTGTGTCCTGACAATAGATTGTGATGAGCATCTTGACCTCCATCCACCAAAATAACCACCAGGTGGTATCAATGTTCTGGCTGATTGGTGTAATACAGGAATTCGTTTGAAATACTGTTTTCTCTTCTAATCTTTGCCGTTTTTCCAAGTAGGTGCTATGGAAATGCCGAATTATTCCCTTGCTATCAGAGATCCTTTGAAGTGCATTTGCATGTGTGTGACTGTTGTTTGCACATCTGTTATCCTGTCACCATATGACACAGAGGTTATTGTTCTTACACACAGACACACATAGAAACTTGCACACCAGCAAACAAAAGGATGACAAGTTGCACATCTGCACTCTGATCATGACCCCAGTCACGCAGGCGTGCAATGAAAGTTAATCGAAACAGATCCTTCGCACAATAGCTGATGCTCACGCCGACATCAAGCTCGACAACTGACCAGCTGACTTCCCTTTTAGCAGACATACAGTACAATATTGTATTCTTGTTTCTTTTTGATGTCACGGTAAAAGGAGATAGAAGAGGATGGCAGCGAAGGAAATCAGAATTTCAAAACATGAAAAATTCTAATTTGTATAAAATTAGATCAATAATAATAAATAAACAATAGATGTTTGATTCTGATATGATGAACCATAACATCATTTCTTTGGAATTTGTGCATTTACAGTTAAGAACAATAACAATGCATGTGCAAAAAGCCATCATGCCTATTATGCTTAATTAATCAAATTATGTTTCCATGTGCTTAAGAAAGTAGCAGCATGCTAACATGGCACCAGAGCAGCTCCCCAAACTAGGCGGCAGGGTATCTGCCACTTATTACGCTTGCTGCGTTGTTTGTCGATCAGACGATAATTCTTCTCTAAGTCAGCAGACACTCTACTCGCTGGTTCACTACACATGTGTTCCAACCTGCACTGGAGCCATTCATGTGAAGAATCTGCTTGTCCTAAGACTCCAGTCTACAGTGTGATCCCCAAACTACAACCAGGCAAATCAAAAGAGACCACACCATAAATGAAATGAAGAAACAAACAAACAAAAAAAATCTTCATCACAGAATTAGCAAACAGAAATGTCTGAAGATAATTAGTAGTTTCAAAGAGCGCTGAGTGTTTGGCCTTGGCCTCGTTTCCCTCCCTGACAAATGGTTTAGAAGCTAATACGGGAGGATTCAGTTAAGATTCAGTGGAAACCCTTGTCAACACACACTGTCACAATGTCTTTAAGCTCTACTAGTTTACTGCTGTACCACTAAAGGCATTGGTGTCATTCTCGGTACAAAGCCTCAGTCATTAAAAAGGAAAACTGTATTATTTTATATAACTGATCCATTAGTTGGTGACATGATCAGTCACAAAACAAAGGAATGAAATGTAGATGACGATTTAAGGATGTAAACTTCTTGTTACGCCATTAACTAGTCAGCTAAAGTATGTTAGTTTCATCGAGTTAATTAGATTTTGCACTAGCTCTGTTTTCTTTTTCTTTTAATATATACATTTTATTGAATCTATGTAACATGAAATTAGGAGCTTTTCCATGATGGAAATGAAGAAAAAAGTAAGGTAGGTGCAGCATTAATGACTAGCAAATGGCTCAAGGAGGCGTACTGTAAAAAGAGGTTTTGAGAGTTGCATGAGTTGATCGTTATGAATCTTTTCCTGCAGGATTACGTCCCTTAATCTACAGAATATCCCTTTTGTTTCCTGCACAGGCATGTGAGGCCCAATAATATATAGATATACTGTAAAAACACAGGCATGTTAAATGTTTTCACTACTTGTGTTTGGCTCTGAAGAAAGTCGCCCATGTGTTTTATTTAGTGTTTTATTTCCAAGGTCCTTTATTACTCTAAAAAAAAATAACATGCAATATAGAATTATTGAAAATCACATGGCAGGAATTACCTCAGTGCAACAACAAAATTACAAAATAAATCAGTGTCCAGTATGTTTCTAATAAAGCACAGATGCAGCATAAACATGACCTATGTGGTAAATTCTACCTACAACGTGACACACTGTCCATCTACTGCAGTAGCTAAGCATCTGCAATGCAGGGTGATTGGTGCTGAGACAGATCTGCAGCCCTAACTCTTTCATTGAGCTTTTAAAGAGAGTATTCAAGCCTCTTTCTGTTCTGTTTTACTTTAAGGAACATGCATTACACCAATAGTCCAACACTTCTGTTCTACACCTCAATATTAAATGTTTACAGTAATTAAAAGCCCTACAGCTGATCAGAAATTACTTTTGTTCAACTAAAATTATTATTGTTTTAAGTTTTAAGTCCTGTGCACTTCTGCCACATCACAGTCATGCAAACACACACACACACACACACACACACACACACACACACACACACACACACACACACACATACACAAACAAGATAATATAAAATTAAAACCCTTTGATGTAAGATCTGATGTGTCATGTGTCAGATTTCAATACTGGAAACATCAAACTATCTTAACAAAGTTAGGTCACCTCATCTCAAGATTAACTTCCAAAAATTTTTTTAAGTTTACTTGAATAGTTTAAGAATGTTGTTGTGCAAAAAGAGACTGCAGCTCATGGGACATGCCTATCATTCCAACTTCATCAAGGCCAGCCTTTCACCTAGGGGGAGAAAAAAAAAAATTACAAAAATCTCCTTATGACAGGGAAAAATAAAACTTCTTCTCTTGGGGCTGCTGAAAGACATTCCCCAGGGCTCCTCATAGCTAGAATAAGGTATTTGTTGTGTGAGGGGAACCTTGATAATTTTGAATAGCTTCACAGCATACAAAGATTGTACTGTAAGCATAAAGATTTACAAGTTTCCTTGTGACAGAATGAGAGCAGTGATTAAACCGAGACCTCAATTGAATGCCCTCTCAGAGACGTGAGATTTCAGAATGCTGAAGGAAGGACGAACAAAGCAATGATAACAACACGCAATGTTGGCTCAAGGTGCAATTATGCTTCTGAACACACTGTAACAAACTGTATGTACATTACATGTTTCTGTTGTACTTGTAAATCTACTCATCCATCACTGAAGATTTAAACTGAATTAACATTATCCCAATGCAAACAAATTGCAACACTTAACTTAGAGCGTTATTTATATGGCATTACCCTGTACCTCTCCTGTCTAGCTGTTTCTTGCAGGTCAATGTGAAAATGGAACCACTGATTGGACTCTGGAGTGTTTGCTTTCAATTTCTCTTTTAAAATTTCAATCCCGTTATTTGATGGTTCCCTCCAGTAAACACAGAACTTTGCTAGACAAAGCTGTTCTAAACCACTCGAACTGAAGGCTAAGCAGCAAAACAGCTATGATGAACTGCACCCTAGGTGGAATTATAGAAGTAAGTATGAGCAGCCCCTGTGGACAAGTTTAAAGCACAGCTGGCAGCTGCCTCTGTAGGTTCATACCGCCAGGTGCTGCGATTTGCCTCCATGTGCGACAATCTTTAAGAAAACCACCAGAACCCCTTCATAATCCCAAACTGATGAGAACGAGACCTTATTTCTACAAAGTAACACATAGTGTGTAACATGGAACTTGTTTTGCTTGATATGTTGCTTTGGAGAAAGCATTGTTGTATTTAAGAGCAGTGGACAAGTGCACGGCAGGCAGACGGATGTTGCTTTAAGGTCCAATCTGTGCCAGAAAGCTAATTCAAGGATCATCTGAATTTAGAGGTTTCTTTGCAGAATGCTAAATGCAGTTAGGAGGTGACTTCTCATCTGCATTTTCACCCCTGCAGTCTTTTTAGCAAGTGCCTCATGAACGGTACCCTGAAAAAAAATGACCTCATTTCTGCCATAGGACTTGAGATGAAGGTCATCCAGATAAAGGTGGACTTGGTTTTAACAAACAGTAACATGTGAATAATTTACAGAAAAAGGGGGAAATTAAATGGCCGTGGTGGGTGACATAACCCAAAACAATGTCACCAAATATTCATAATACAATGTATCAAACCTCCATTATACTTTACCCAAGGACAGAAAGTCCAGTGTCATTCATTATTCAAATGACAGCATGTTCGCACATACATAGCCAGTGAAGGAACAAAGACTGTTTAGAGATGATGATAACGACTTAGCCAATTCATTATGACACTCATAAAGGTTTTTCTTTTTTAATTACAGTGTCATGCTGATGGCTTTATGACATTTAAAAAGCCTCTAATTATTCTGCACAATGGAGGGACCATTAGGAGAGGCTAAACCAAAAGTGATGCGAACATTTTAACATGGTCTCATGGTGCCATTCACACTTTGGCTTCCAGCAACACATGACAAACAGTGCTGTCAGCGTTTTTTCACTAGCCTTATTACACAAAAGCAGCTCATCTACGGTTAAGTTATGTCTTAAAAGACGAACAAACAAGAGACAACTACGAAGTCCTGGTTAACAAATTCATCTTGATGTCACTTGCCCTTCTTTTGTAAGTCACACAAAGCAAATAGGCAGATTTTCTAAATGTCAGACCATTCTTTTAACCTAGAGAGGTTAACAATGCACAGGTAACGATGGCAAACGGTTGCCCACTATTCTTGTTAAATGATGTGTTAACCCACCACAGCAGAGCATACTTTGTCCCCTGGGAAAGTCTTGGGTGTAGTTTACCCATCCATCCACCTTAACCTCCTTCTTGTCCTATATAATATGTGACCTATCTTTCTTCTGTGCCTGTTGGTAAAACAGTTTTGTAAAATTGGGGGAAGCTCTGGGATCATTGCTTCACCAACCAACTAATTTTGTAGTGAAAAACCTTTCTGTGTACTGTAGGAATACGGATACAGGCTTGTGTTTTTACAAAATTACTCATTTAAGCAAATGTGATTAAAAAAAAAAGAAAAAGAAAATCCAGTGACAACGCCATGCAGCCGATATAGCACTTGGGGAACAAAAGGTTGGACCATTTCCTGTTACCTACTGACAATCAACGTTTCTATGAATCATGACCATAATCCTCCTTTAATCACATGGTTATTGTTGATAACAAAGGTCCTCTGACCATAACAACATATGTTTTAACCTTGACATAACCTTAACCGGGGTGGTGGTGCATCAGTAGGTCTGTTCCAATCCCATCCACTGAGGCTGCACAAGCCAGTGCACACCAAGCTCTGGTCCCAAGCCTGGCAAATTGGGAAGGATTGCCCACTCAGGAAGAGCATCCAGCTTAAAAACATGCTTAATCTAAGTGTGACCCAGATGGTCCGGTGTGGCAACCCCTTAGTGGGATTATTCAAAAGAGAAACAAGTTTCCATAGCCTTGGCCACAATCCTGTCCTGTCCCAAACTAGTTTTTGTACTTACATCTAACCATCTAACTCCTAGTTTAGTTGTCACATCGTGAATCAGATTTTTTCAACTGTGATTTGTTTTTTTGAAGCCACGAACAATAAAATCAGTGTGAGTTGTATATGTGTTGTGATGTAAGGATATTTTAAGTAGCTAAAATAATTTGGAGCAATGGTACACAATAAACTACCAGCAGCAGTGTTTAGGGACAAAAATTAGTCATGAAATATCAACAAATAATTCAAATAAACAAAACTAATCCAGACACCTGCACAGGTTTGACCTCTATGAAGGGCAAAACGGAAAACATCGATGTGAATGAGGTGAAATTAACTCTTGAACATCGGCTTCACTGCCTTATTATAAAAAAATAAAGTACCTTTTAACAATTAGAAGCCGTAGTGCTTTTGGCAGTCCATGACAGAAAGACAAGGTTAATGGTTCCATTGCTGTATAACTGAGGACAGCAAATCAATATTCTGGCAGAATGATCAAATGGTGCCAGCTGCTTCAGCCATGCACAGCTATTGGTGCAAAACCTCTGACTTCAGCTGCTGTAAAGAAGAAAAAGGCTATTTTCACAGATTCCACTCTGTACTGTATCATAATGGCAGCAGAGTAACAAGCTGTTCTCTCGAACCGGCGTGCTTTCGATCTAGAGGACACCGGAGACTCCATTTGTTCTTGCTGGCACATGTGTTGTGAGGAGCAACAAGTGTTCAGATGTCACTTGCTGTCTGAGGCGTATTTTTACAACAACATTCAGAAAGGTGGGATCCATAAATTAATAGTTGTCAGCATCTAAAAATAGCGTATCTCCCTCCCTCTAAGGCTCTTGTCTGGTTGGTTGGTTGGACGGGAAAATGACACAGCGCTGCCAAAAACTAGCACCTTGTAAACAAATCATCCAGGCAAGAGAAACATCGAACTCCCATGTGCTAAAATGTTCATTGAGTCATAAAACTTTAACGCCTTAACATGGCTATGGCACGTCTCTAATGGAGACCTGTGTTCTTAGACACAGAGATACCCAGTGCTACCTTCTCAAATGACGAGTGTATAAGTGGGGAAAACAGTGTTGAGAAGTTAAAGTAAAAAATGCACACAACTTTCATTCAAGTTGAGCCACAAACACATATCATTTAATTAGATCTCACATCAAACACACATTAGTCAGATCATATAGCAGCATGAGACTAACAAGTCAGTGTAACAAAGTGACAGCAATTTTATCATTTGATCGTGGTTTTCTCTTGATTATCACATTGTATCAAGCTCATTTTTGCAGAGATGCTGGGCAATCACTGTAACAGGATATCAGACACTCACATGCATAATACACACATACCACCTACACTTCAGAGAGCTGTTCAGCACATGAGGGAATATGTAAATGCAGGAATGTGACTGGGATGGAGGAAGTGTAAAGACAAAATAAGAGCGAACACAAAAAAATAAAAAATAAAATAAAATAAAGAAATAGAGCCAGAGAAAATTGTGCACTGTGAAGAATCAAGCCTTCGGTAAGCTCCACAGTTGCGTTTGTCTCCTCTGATTGCACTTCACACAAGAAGTCTCATGGTAGAAGGAAAACAATCAGTGAGAAAAAGCCAAGGCTTTAGAAACAAGCAGCGAGAGACTCAGTGAAATCAGACAATAGATGCAAAATGCTGTGGGACCAACTGAATGCACTTCAAACGACACACACACACAAAAAAAAAAGCAAGAATGCAACTCATGGCACTACGTTATGACCCCCCCCCCTCAAAAAAATAAAAGCATCATGCATTGATGTTCAGAGTTGGCTATTCCCTTAATACACTGCTCCACTAGCAGCTGGTAACATTTGATGAGACAGATAAAAGGTCAGGGGGGGATTTTGACAGGTAGACAAGTGCTGTTTAACAAGGCAATCTTCGGGGCAAACTGTTCGATGTTCCCTGACCGCACTGACACTTCATCCCACTGCAACAAAAAGCTTTGAACTCATCTTACACACATCCGCAAACTCACACACACTCACTCACTCACACACGCAGGGAAAGAGCCATGGATTTATCCCCTCGTATGTGGCCATTAAGTGTCTTCGAGGCTGGATATAACACCACAAACCATGAAAAAGACTACTTTGGAGTAAGCTGGATGCTTTCAAGCGAGGTGGATAGTTTTTTTTCCCTTCTGAGATTATTTGTTCATCTGTGGAAATTATCGGACATTAACAGCAACATTACAAATGGTTGAATGAACAAAATGTTGAAACAACAGTCAGTCATATTACAAAGACTTGTTTAATAAAGCAGACATACTAATAACTGCAGGGGTCAGATGAAGGTCCAAAACAAAAAAAAAAAAGCTCAGAATTACACCAACAGTGTGACAGCCTGGGTTTATTTGTACAGGTGACATTGTTGCTGAGCAACATTCGAAGTTCGGAGTTGGATTTACAAAAAAAAAAAAAATTGTAATAAGTCTTGTTTCATGAATTAGGTTGTAATACATTGTTGTTGCCTAATTTAAGTAAAACATGTTTTCTAGTTGATGGCTCTCTAAAAGGTAGCACGGCCAAGTGGTATGTTTCATATGCTGGATTAAGAATGTGGGACTACAACCTCATACTGTAAATAGCTACTGTCCCGATCTACTGTACGTGCAAAAATAACTCTTATATCTGCAAATTGCTTTGTGATGAACATTAACTGTTCTGAGCAGCTGTTACTGCAGCTTTCGAGTTGACTAAATATGACTAATGTGTCACCCCCCACCCCCAAGCCTGATGACACAAACTGGCAAAAAGGAGAAGGAAAGATTTGAGGATGACACACAAAGCTCAGTTTGACTGACACCAAAGTGTTTCACAAAATTTCATTTGGTCCAAATGCAGGAGACAGCATTTCAACCAATAAACAATGACTTCAGAAAGTATTCAGACCCATTCATTTCTGCACACTTTATTGTGTTTTAGATTTTAATTGATGAATTTCCATCTTTCCCAGTCACTGCACTGAACAATAACAGCGAGAACATGTTTTTCAAAAATCTGCAAATGTATTAAAAAGCAAAAACTGACATATCTAATTTACCTCTCAAATATTCACGCCCTTTCCTGTGACAAACCAAATTAATCCTCTTGGCTTTCATTTTCCTGAGGTGTGTCTACAACTTGGAGTCCACCTGTGACTAGTTGACATTCAACATAGTTCAGAAAGACACAAACCAGTGTATATACCACAGCCAAAAGTGAAAAACTAAGCCATGAACTTTAAAGACTTCTTTGTATCCATATGATCTAACAGAACTTCAGACGACATCTGCACAGACAGGAGAACCTGCTGGAAGAATGACCATGTCAGTGGCACTACATTAATCAGGCCTTTATGAGATTGAAGCTTGGCGTTTGAACAATGGCATTTAAAGGGAGGATGAACGCAGTTAAACACAGAAAGGTCCATAAGGAATATTTTCACCTGATCGCAGCAATCACAGTACTGTCTTCAGAGTGGACAGTACTGGTTGGGTCAAGGCCCAAACAAAACTGAGATTTAAAGGCCATTAAACGTCTGTGGAGAGACCAGAAAATGACCATTTACCGACACTTCCCATGCAATCTGAGGGATCTTGAGAGGATCTAAAAGGAAGAATGGGATAAAAATGCTCGAATTCAGGTGGGAGAAGCATATAGAAAGTGAGCCAAGAAGACCTGAAGCTGTAATTGTTGAATCCAGAGTCACAACGCTTTGCCAAAACCTGTTTCCACTAGGGGTTATTTATTGTGCAAAAATATAAATGTTATCAGTGTATGAACCAATCAAGTGTGCAAAAGCAAACACCAACACAGTGTCAGGCTGAACGAGTAAAGTGCAGATAAAGGTAGAAAGTGGCACAATAGGAAATCATTATCACATCCTCGCAAAATACCAGTGACTAATGCACTGTACAGAAGTTTGTTTGCAGTAAAATGGAGGTGTTTGTTTCTCATTCACGGCAGCAACATTGTTATAAACATTGGATAACACCACTAAAATGATATAAGCACAATCATTTCCGCCTCTTTATGTTCCTTCCAAACTCAGCTCCATCATGACAGTTGAGTGGTTAATTGTAGAATTGACCATAATAGTGAGATGTGCAAATGCGGGGGCCTGGTGGCTCAGTGGTAGAGCATTGGGCTGAGATGCAGAAGGCCGCAGGCTCGAATCCCACCCTACCAGGTGTGGCCCCGCCCATCCACCGAGGGCCACCCTGGTGCCAGTCTTGAGCCCGGATAAAATGAGACGCTTGCAGCGGGAAGGGCATCCAGCGGAACACGTTGTGGTGTGGCGACCCCTGAAGGGACAAGCCGAAAGCCGGTGGTCTGCAAATGCAGAGTTCGAACTTAACCTCCGTGAACCTGATCTCCCTGATTGCACTAGAATATGGATGTTAGTATAAAATTTGACTTTAAACATGCTGTGGTGACTTAGCTATAATATTAATTACCAATACATCTTCTGTTTATGCCAACAAAACTATAAAATATCTCCTTTGTAAAGTTGCTCTGTGTTGACTGCAGAGTGCAGCAAATTTATAAATGCTCACAAACTGCCTGCAGACTGTATTAATATTGTGCTGTGGCAGCTGCTAACACACCATATTAAAACAGACACACAAACCATTTTACAAATGGTTACTTACTAAAACAAAATGCCGATGCAGTTGTATTTTGTTCCTCAAAAAAAGTCTGACTCGTATAGAGGCCTTTTAGAGAGTGACTGTAATACTGTAATTGGGATACTCATAAATGGATTATGTCCAAATTTCACCATCTGTTGTAAGAATTTCACACTTGTGTGTCTTTGTGTGGTGCACATGTGTACTGTGTAAAAGGTTTATGCCTTAGCCAGATCATTCACATCTCTTTGGGTGTTGCTGTGATGAACAGCCATTAGTGAATACGCTCGACACAGGAGGGTCACGCTGTAACATAGACCCCGATGTGCCACGGTTCAGTCACAGTTGGTGGGTCAGACGAAAAACAGATAAATGACTCCACTGCACCGTGGAAGCAGCCATTGTTCTACTCTGGACTATTGCTTTGCTCCCTCCTTGAATAGCTAGGATGTAGTAGGGAGGGGTGGGCTATGAACTGTGGGTGGCATGAGAAAATACACACAAAGAAGGAAATGTGTGTGTTAGCATGTATATATGTGTGCTGCACTCTCCTCCCATCAACAATGGGAGGAGAGTTCAAGGGAATGTGAGAGGAGAAGAAGGTATAAGTAAAAAGAAACCAACGCACGGGGTTGAAGATGTAGAGAAAATGAGAGGAAAGCAGGGACAGAAAGGGAAGAGAAGTGAAAAGACAGGTGAGCAGTGACTACCTCTGAAAGGTCAGTGTCTTCCCCATTCATTTGTCTCTCTGATTGAACTTGCCAATTAAGCACAGAGTGCTGCACTCGGCACAGTGGATAGGGAACAACCTAATCAGGGTTAGGGCAAAGATAGATAGAGACAGTCTAGATGAGCGTAACAGCAATTCATCCACGTTATTAGCAGTGCTCTTTATTTCAGTAATTTTAGCTCATTTGACAGTTCTTTTTTTTTTTTTTTTTCTTTCTTGGAAGTGAAAAGGATTTAGGGAAATCTGCGCAGAGAACTGAAAAGGAGAGTGACAGAGTGTGTTCATCCAAACACTGACAAGAGGATGGACACTAAGATCGATGATTAGAGGATATACTCTGACAACGCAAATTGGCACATGGAAGAAGGAAGGAAAAGAGGAAGAGAGACTACAGAGCAGAATGTAAAACAGAAAGAAGAAAGAGCTCAGAGACGGACTCATGTGAGTGTTCTTTCCTGGACTCAGCCCACAGGTAGTAACACTATATGAAAATGCTCAATATTCAATGTATTTTAATTCTGTGAGGATGTATAAGCTTCCAATGAAACATTTTATTTAAGATTTATTTCTCCAGCTGTCCAACAAATAAAATAATTTAAACTTTTATTTATTATTTAGTAATGTAGATACAGGTTTTTGTTTTTTTTTTGTCTTGTAAAAATGCTTTAAATGTTCAGGCCAATGTTCAGCAAGCAAGCACAGAGATGCATTGTGTTCGGGCAACCGAAAACACTTTCTCTACTAACAGCAGCCCAAAACCCAGAACATAATAAAGCAACATGTGACTTCAGTTTGGAAGAGAACATTGGAGAAACCCTTGATCTCTAGCTCTTTGTGTCCCAAAGGAAGCAGGAGATATGGAAGGTGAGGTAAAGAGGCTACTGCAGAAAGTGCAGTATATCATTGCACAATCCTAAACTGAAGCTAGTTCCACTCTGCTCCACGCACCCTGCTCTGCTACACTCTGTTACCAGTGGCACATCTAGAGGGGTAATTGACAACCCTGGTTATACTGTGGACAACCCAATGGCTTCTCCAGGCAGCACAACATTTTTGGTCACTCATTATTCCTTCGGACAGAAATATTTTTTATCACCCCAGCAGTTTCACTGGGGACGCTTTTAAGATGCGCACTCAAATGGTTGTAGTGCCCCAAGCCCCACCCACTCTGCAATACACTTTATAGTCTGTGGGGAGATCAAAAACACTATGTGGCTGAGTTCTTCTTCGGGGGAATAAAACCAAAGTCACTTTCAGCTGAATAAAATGCTAAATACATTTTTATTGACAACAGTTGTTTAATAAATGGATCTATTTTAGTGGCAAAGGGTTTGGCATGAGATCTATGGGGTTTTTAAAAGGCTGATTTGCTGTGCTGAGCACTAATCTGATCTCCTACATCACAAACCATAAGTATCTCTACCAAAGCCTCAATGTGTCTGGTGTTTTATCCTGACAACCCCCCTATGAACATTAAAACCAATACACCGTCAAGATCTGCCTAAAACAGATATTTCCTCCAAGTTTTTCTCCATTCAAGAGCATATATCAGATTACAGAACAGATGACATTTCCCATGGCTGCTTCACAATAAGAGCCATGCGAAATTTTGATCAATGAATGCTTTTAATGTGTGGGAGCAACAGCAGGAAATGTTTGGTTTTCAGAGCAGCTTTACTAGTGTCCGTAGTCTCCAACAGAATATTAATTACTGCAGATTAGAAAGTTTTCACAACTGGATCAGAGTCTGTGTCCTCTGTACAGTCAGATGTGGACAGGTAGAGCCTTGTGTCAACTTTTGTGACCCGCGGGATGTTTCACTGCACAGGACCAGTGCTAACCCCATTAGCTTCAATTTTTTCTCCATACACACACAGTATTTATTCCTGACCCAGTGAATTGTACAATGCTGAAAACGTGGAGAAGAAACTGAGTTTGAGAGCCAAGACATGGTCCAGGACTCACAAACACACACACACTCATACACCATTTGGGGAGCTGCTATGCAGCTGGCCAACAATCACCGGGAGGAAAGCAGGAACTAAGTTGGGCTTCAGTGTCTTGCTCAAGATCACTTCGACATGTGACCGGAGGAGGTGGGGATCGAACCAACAACTGTGGGATTGGTAAATCAAAGTTGAAAAGCATATACCACATATCCGTAGCCTATTGGTGTAATGTTAAAATGTGTTTTTAAACAGGAAAGAGTGTCAGGTCTCAAATTCACTTTCAAAGTTGGTCAAATATCGTATGTACAGGGCCACAACTGTATCCTTAGCTTAGATTTTGGTGCCAAAGCCAGTGCTGCACGCATAAGTTGAAAGAAAAGAGCAACCGTATTAGTCTGTAGGTTTATTCATAAAGCATTGCAATGCATGTTCTTGGTGTGTGTTAAAATCTGTTAATTAAAAAAAAGGAGTGCTGGGTGACTGGGATTGATGAAGATCGGGGTCCGGTGTGCTCTGACCCTATGTGAGCTCTGACTATCATAATAATGAGACGCATGAAGCTGCTCAGGGTTTCATAAACCGACTGCAGTATTTTATTGTCTGTGGTTATTTTCTTTAGCAAAATGTAGCTAACTTCAGAACATCATGACTAACAACTACACTGATTTCAAATAACCACTCTGCAGATTGCAGAAAACAGCCAATTGACATTTTGCAATCTATGTTATCACTAAAAAGACTTAACTCAGTGTGCGACAGTAATAATCAGCGCGAAACAGTGAACTGCACATAGTTAATTGAAGCTTATATGCAAATGATTTGTACTGATACATTTCAGTAATTGAATTACTGGAGTTTCTAGAGAAATCGATTTAGCCTTAGTTAACAATTTATCTGCTAATTGTTTAATCCTCCAGAATGATGGAGTCTGATGATGAAGTCTCATTTTTTCCCTGCTCCTTTCTAATAGTTACAAAATCCAATTCTGTTGTTCATTGAAAATACGTTTCTTTGAGCGTTTTGTCTGACAAATAAAGCTTCGAGCAAGTAAAAAAATCACATGTTTTTTTTATTGCATTTTAGAAAAAAGTCCCATCTTTTCTGGAGATGGGATTTGTACTGGTGTTTGTGTACTTTTTATAAAAGATATTCATGAATCAACCTAATTTCAATCCATAAATAAATAAATGTGAGTAATAAGGCACAGTCTGGTACATTTATTCAACTCTAAGACAAATCAAAAAATTAAACTACAGCTGAAAACGTTATTGTAAGAACCTGAAAAACGATGAGGTGAAAAATAGTCTGAATAAAGGTCGCAAATGGAGACCAAAGAAAAATCTTCCTTTTTCATATCCTGTAATTCAATCTTGTAGCTGTGTCAACATGAGCTGCATCGAACCAGAGATGGAGGACAGGGAAGAGAGGCCCGACAGCAAGACAGAGAGATGAGGAAAGTTGGAGCAGAAAATAGGATTCACCAAACCATCCGTTTCCTCCGTTCTTTAAGCCATCCTTTCTCCACGTTTTTCCTACTTCTCTATCATCGGGTGCTGTGTAACACAAACACACGTGCACACACTCGCTTGCATGCACACACACACACACATGAAGTCATTGATGGACAGTAAAAATTGCTGTGATCTCTCAGTCAGTTATATTGATCTACCCCAACTGTCTGCCTCTCTCTCTCTCTCTCTCTCTCTCTCTCTCTCTCTCTCTCTCTCTCTCTCTGCTTCTTACACACACATTGAAACACTGATAAGAAGATGGTGATGACAGTGACATAAGAGCCTCTTCCCTTCGTGGCTACTGTGGAGAACAACTGGCTGGCTGATAGGCTGGTGACATATGTTTGTGTGCTTCTGAAACAGTGTGTGCGTGTGTGTGCAAATAGATGCAGCTTCATGTGGGATATTATGTCGCTATACTTGTACACATAGGTAATATGTCAACATAATTAAACACACCTCTTGCCTCATGCCTCTTTCATCTTTTCAACTTTGCGTTGCCCGTACCTGAATGTATTACAGTCATTAAAAGCGTGCCCCCTCTCCGTTCACCCTCTGCTTCTCCCTCTGCATTGAACACGACTGTATAGCAGTAATTAAGAGTGTGTTGTGTTACACACCACTGCTAATCCTGCAGAGCCAACTCAATCCACTGTGTTAGCAGATTACTGCTCACGGCATGGGCTCTTGTTATCATACGCACGTGCACATGCACAGGCACACACACACACACGGATAGACCCACAAACCCACTGCAGGGTGCTGAAAATACACACACAATGAATTGTTTATGTGCTAAACTGGGAAGGCTTCTTCCAAAACACCTCCAGGCATTTGTGTGTGTGTGTGTGTGTGTGTGTGTGTGTGTGTGTCTGCAATTAGATCACCCTGACTATGCAATTAAGGATGACACGTGTTCCTTTAATCTTTGACTATATTCATTGTGCAATGTTGTATGCACAACACTTGATTTTGAGGAGCTATAAGCACAGTCCTACTGGGAACTCTGGGCCCAGTTCTTCATACATTGCTAAACAGATCCAGGTTAAAATGAGCAAAGCTGAATATTCTAATCCTGGATAAGTTTATCCAGTTCTTCAGACCCACTTAGGAAGTTAAGTAGAAATCTGCATTTAATCATCTGGGATAACTTTGGCTCTCATGGTTCTTGACTAGACCATTTACATTGATGCTCAAAACCATGATGAGCACGTTTCCCGTTGACTATGTCCAATGAATAAAAGTTAGAGAGAGAGAAATAATTATCGTAATAATTATTATTGGTATTGCTATAAAGGCTGGAAGGAATTTAAAGATATAACTTGGCAAAAGTGGCAAAACAATGCTAAATGATGCATCCATTGTATTATTTCTTCACTTCGTATTATTATTTCCCTGACTTTGCCACATCCATAGTAGGTGGACTTCCTGGTCCTACACCATTCAAATCCAACAAGTTAGCTGGTTTACAGTAATTAAACATGACAATAAACCTGCACATCTGAGACACTGTGGATCCAAGATCAAATCGTCAATATTACCATCCAGCTAACCTGGTAATCCACATATAAAGAACAGGGCTTGCTTACCATTTATTACGGAGGTGGCTACACGGGCACACACGCTTAAAAAAAAGGTGTCACAAGTTTTAAACTCATATTAAACCATTGAAAAATCCTTTTTGAAAAAAAAAAAAAGGCTGTATATAAATAGGCTGATTGTGTGTTTATAAGAAATGACAAATACATAATTTATCTAGCATTTTTAACTTCTTAATCAAATCATAATCAACAGTTAGGGAGACGTAAAAAATCTATCCTTTGAAGGCTAAATGCAAAATAAATGCAACCACCTCAAGTTTTATCTATGTATAATGACTAGTTTCAGCTTCAGACTTGCTCAGTTCTCCTTGTGCTGAAAGTTCTCCGCCTCGTCACTCTGTCAGAGGGCGGCATCTGCAGTGGTTATCCCTATGAATGCCCCTGATCATTTTTATTATGTGCATATTGTACCCCCTCCAAAAAGTTATTTTATAATCTCTGAGTGCTTGGGCATCTGACCTTTTTGTTGTGTATAATACTTCACATCACATTATGTGTTTATTTATCTTTATGAAATCCAATATTGGTAATTGAATTGCTCCAGACATTTACAGTAACTTACTAGTTTGCAAATCTATGCTGTTTTAATATTGGTAAAATGGTAATTGTTCGGCACTTATATAGCGCTTTTCTACCTATCGGCACTAGAAGCCTTTTACACTGTGTCCTATTCACCCATTCACACTCACAATGACAAACACACTCACCGATGGGGGAGTTGCTATGCAGCTGGCCAACACTCACCGGGAGCAGCTAAGTTTGGCTTCAGTGTCTTGCTCAAGGACACTTTGACATCTGACCGGAGGAGCTGGGGATTGAACCAACAACTGCAGGATTGTTAAAATGACCTCCTGCGCCACAGTTGAAAAGCATATTCCAGTGTTCAGTGTTCTGTTCAAGGACGCTTTGACATGTGACTGTAAGTGTCAGGGATTAAACCAGCAACTGCAGGATGGGTGGTTAGGTTATAAAAGAATATCCCAAGCTTTGAACATCTCAGGGAGCATGGTACAATCTATCATCCAAATATCGAAAGAAGCAGCCAAGAGGCCCATGGTGACTCTAGAGGAGCTGCCAAGATCCACAGCTCAGTTGGGAGAATCGGTCCACAGGACAACTATTAGTCGTGCACTCTACAAACCTGGCCTTTATGGAAGGGTGGCAAGAAGAAAGCCACTGTTAAAAGAAAGCCATCAGAAGTCCCATGTGAGGGACACAGGAAACAGGAAGAAGGTGCTCTGGTCATATGAGACCAAAGTTGAACTTTTTGGCCTAAATGCAAAACGCTATGTGTGGCAGAAACCTAAAATGGCAATTCACACTGAAAAAAACATGGTGGCAGCATCATGCTGTGGGGATGCTTTTCTTCAGCAGGGAAGCTGGTCAGAGAAGACAGGAAGATGGATAGAGCCAAATACAGGGCAAGAAAACCTGTTAGAGTCTGCAAAACACTTGATAATGGGGAGGAGATTCACCTTCCAGTGGGACAAAGACCCTAAACATACAGCCAGAGCTACAATGGAATAGTTTAGATCAAAACATATTCATGTGTTAGAATGACCCAGTCAAAGTCCAGACTTGAATCCAATTGAGAATCTATAACAAGACTTCAGAATTGCTGTTCACAGCAGCTCTCCAGCCAATCTGACTGAGCTTGAGCTATTTTGCCAAGAAGAATGGGAAATAATTTCACTCTCTAGATGTGCAAAGCTATTGAGTCGAAGTATTGACTCTGGAGGGGGCTGAATACAAATGCACGCCACACTTTTCAGACATTTATTTGTAAAAAAATGTGAAAAGCATTTATCATTTTCCTTTCACTTCACAATTCATACCACTTTGCATTGGTTTATCACATATGATACCTGTTGGTTCAACATTTTTCCAAGTAGTCGCGATTGTTACCATAGCAACATACATGCATGCACTTTGGGATGCACACTGAAGGAGGAGTGAAGAGAGGGGTGTATTTCTCATTTGCTAATTAAATTAGGCCGTAAAACTTTTTCCAGAAAAAAAAGACTAAACCTCTAAATCTTGATTTTAGGGTTATGGTTAGAATTAGGCTTAGGTTAGGATATGGGTGGAGGTTAGACATTTAATTATGATAGTGAAGGTTATTATAGAGCGGGTAGGTGATGCATTATGTCAATAAATGTCCTCACAACAACAAAAAGACACCACTTTGTGTGTTTGTGTAGAATCATTGCTGATTGTAATCATCATATGGAAGAGAAAGTGTAACAGACAACGGGTGGGTGGAAGCCGGGGGACAGGATGCCATCGAGACGAGGAGCTGGAGAGGAAGACTGGGCGAAGCAGGGCGACCGGAGGTTCTGTAGATGGGGAGATACAATGAGGGAACAAGAGTTCAGCCAAGAAGGCTAGAATTCTATAATACCGGGGGGGGGGGGGGGGGATACTGAGACGACGACTTGTGGCATGCAGGAAACCGGTATATGAGCAGCTGTCATCAAGGTGAGTGATTGCGTGCCGGTGTGCCCGCCGCTCCAGGTCCAGGTGCGCTAAAAACAAGGACACGCACACACATACGCAAAAACAGACAGGGAGAGGGGGGAGAGGAGGGGAGAGGAGTGATGGGGGAGGGGTGCCGTGACAGCCTGGTCTTTAACAGTAGTGGGTAAAACAAATGATTACCCACTGCTTTTGTTTAAATAAATACACACTTCGCCAGAGAGATAAAGGAAAGAGTTCTTCTCAAGTCCACTGGAAACAAAATCTTTAGTGACAACATCTTTTCACTATCACAAAGTTAGTTCATACAAAGTTCATACACCGTGGAGCAAAGAGCAAGGCCTTCTGCCACAGTCTCTGCAGCTTCCTACACTGGAATTCGGACAGACTAAAAAAGAAGGTTGGAAAGATAGAGAAAGGTCTCCAATAAGGATTAAAATGGCAGCACAGGTAGCAATGTGCCAACAGCTGCCAAAGGAAGTAGATACCAAGCAGCAAGAACGTCTCGAAGAACTGCAGAATCTGTACGCAAAAATGACCTAAGAAACTCCAAATGAAATACTGGAAGAGTTTAAAGATATGATTGGGGGAGAAAAAAAAAAGACCAGACTGTGCGAAGAAGATTCCTGAACTGGATGGATGCATAAATCTGGAGGAGGAAGACTAGTTTTATAAGATAAACACAGGAAACAACTTTTAGCATTTTCTCCACACTTATACAGTTTTGTTTTAACATGTAAATTTTCTAATCTGCTTTTTCTTAATTAATGTTTACTTCTCCTTCGTTTAACTAATGACAACAGCTCAGTGAAAGTGGAAAAAAGAAGAAAAATGCCTCAGCTGTGATAACCAGTGGTCGATCACGAAGAGACATTTGAATGTTTACTGGGAAGAAAGAAAGAAGAGCTCAGAATTAAAGAAGATTAATTCTTTGAACAATTGGCATCAGTGCTTTCATCTCTACCCCAGACAAACCCAAGTTTATTGATGTATATATGGCAACAGAGATGTTTAAGATAAGAATTTGTGCAAGGTGATTATCAGCATATTAGCATTGTCACTGTGTCCATGTTAACCTTAGCATTTAGCTCAGCTCTAGTTCTACTTTGACTTTGGGCTTTGCTAAAATGTAGCACATATACATATATTTTGAATCCTAAATTGTACATATTTGTTGTTAAATCCACTAAAAATTGCACTTAATCGCAACATTAAAAATGCTTCGGTTTTCAGGGGCAAAATAATTCTTCACTAAATTAAATTACTCTCAAACAAATTCTCCCACATACTTACAGCCCAGTTGGCAGCAATGCAAAAACTTGACTCATCTTCATCTGTACATATAGTAAAAGGCTGCCGCTGAATCAAATCAGCAGAACATGTTCCACACATTAATTTGGCATTTGTTTTTACGCCGTATGTCCTCCCATTTTATCTAGACTGGCTGGGTGGGGCCACATCTGGTGGAGTGGTATTTGATCCTGATGCTCTCTGCATCCCAACCCGAAGCTCTACCCATTAAGCCACCAGGCCCCACTGAATCATGAAGAAAAATGTATTCACATTCTTGATTCTGTAGCAACATGGTGATTAGCATATAGTCTGTGATTTCCTCCTTCCTCATACTGTCTGCACGCTCTACACAGCTCAGGCATTGCACTATTGGCATCTCCTTACCTACATCCAAGTACACTCCTGGTTTTAGTAACGACTATAAAAAACTGTCTTGATCCATCAACACCTAGTGAATGCAGATAAATCTTCAATCTTTTCAATATTTTTAGCAAAGCTTTAGACAAACTTAAGCCAAACAATACATTAGCAGTTTTATTACATGATACCACACCAGCGCAATGGTATCATGTAACTATACTAGCACACTAGTATAATGTAATCTCCTTCCCTGTCAACCCTGTAAAGCTACAGTACAAATCAGTTCCATTGATTCAGAGTGCTGAGCAAGACTAAAAGGAGAAAACACATTACACTCGCTGTTCTAGTTCTTACATTGGTTGCCTGTCAGTTTCTGTTTACTTGGTTTTAAAGCGCTCACCTACACACCCACTTGTCTGACCTGCTTCCAATTTATGAAACATTCTGGACTCTCATGGGCTCTGGCACAAGCCTTTAAATTGCTCTGAAGTGCAGGAGAGAAACTTTTGGAGAGAAAGCTTTTGTTCATTTCACGGAATGAGTCCCATTCATGAGTTGTAAACCAGCTTGACATCATTCATGATAAGTAGTGTAAAACGAAATGTTTTTTTTTTTTTAATCCAAGAGCAATTAAAAAAAAAAAAAGATACATAAATCCATCATTCTTCAAGAAGCAGAAAGCTCCATGCTGGTGGTAGTGAGTATTTGACAGACACATTTTGAGTATTCCTGCTCAGATGAACTCTCTCAAGCTCTCCATCACTCAATACTCTATAGTGCATTGTCCTTGTGTTCTGTATAACCTGTTCTATAGATAATATGCTGTGCCATGGGAATGTTTGTGTAGAAGAAACCATCCAATGAAACAATTTTCATAAGAAACTTTCTTGTGTTCGGTTGATGCTAAACCCAAGAATCTTGAATGGAGCTGCCTTTAGCATTTACTTCTTTCTGTTGATTAAAGCATGGTAGTAATGCAGGGCCTTTTTGTACCAGTTCCTTTTGTTACTTGCAGCCACCAGTGGCCTTCAGCTGGAGGGAATCTTTAGAGACTCTACTATATTAGCTACTTGTGATTTTGTCTGTTATTCTCTGCTATCGTCCCCTAAATGATAAGAGCCCTGTTATAAGAGATTATTGAGATCATAAGGTCGTAGCATTGACCTGTGTCCCAGCTTGCAGTGCCTTAACTAAGTCTGTAAACTAAATATATATAAAAAGAACTAACATGTCAAGCTGTGAACTGTGAATAAGTGATATAACCTTTTAGTTTTTTTTTTTTGTTTTTTTTTATATTTTATAGCTTGTTGCATTGCAAACCCACTTCTTGCCTTTTTGCAAACCTTTTAGGTTTGATATATAGGCTGTCTTCCAAGGTGCTGGAAAGTTTAGTAGCAGAAGCATGTAGTGTTAAGGTAAAGGCCAGTTATGTTCATGAAAAGTTAAGTTTCCCTAATAATCTGTGACAGAATGCAAACTTCAGGTTCCTGCATGACAATCAGACATTGTACACAATCCAACTCCCACCCTTAGCCCATTTCTTGCTTGGTAAGGGACACACTACTCCACGAATTGCTACTGAACATTGCATTTAGATGGAAATGCTTAGATACATAATATTGCATATTGGTTGTAATTCCTATGAGACTGTTGGTCTTCTTATCTACTTCTCTTTGTCACTTTTTTTTTTTTGCTTACTTTTTATCATGGGCACTGTGTCAGTTCTGTAGTGAAGAAAACACTCAAGAGATGATTGTCCTTTTGGTCCTCTAGCAGTGTTTGAAACAGTCTAGTGATTTTAAACCAGGAGTCACATGGGTTTGGTAGTGCAGGACAGGCACAGTGTGGGAGCTGAAGTGCCCACAATCAGTTCTTCTCTGGATCAAATTTTCACCACAGTTACGATAAAAATAAAAGAATACCGCTTGAGGCATTTTCACAAGACGTGACACAACCAAAAGACCTTTTTAGTAAATGGCTAAACAATATTAACCAAATTTCCCAACACGGTTGTAAATCGGTCTTTTTCTAATACATATTTCATTGGTTTCACTGGATTCACATACAAATACATGCAAGTCGTGTAATCAAAGTTCCAACCAAAGTTGCACTGTGCCAATCGAAGCTCCCTTCCCCGGGACTAATGCCCCACCCCACGTGCAGTCAAGCTCATGGCACATCACTGAGGATGGTGCTGACATAAAAATGAAAGCCTGTGAATACTAACCAAAAAGAGAAGGGTGGTATAGAGTGAAACCGTAAGTTCTGGGTTGCATTCGGAAGGAAGGACATCTCATCAAGAGTTCTAACATTGTTAACAGAATTGGAACAGAGCTTGAATTTTTCACAGAGAACGTTTAAAGAATACTGAATACTGGACAGCAAGGAGTTGCCAAGGTTGATATAGTAGAGGCTAGCTCGGACATGATGTGAGGACTTTGGCTCTCCACAGAAACTAAGAAGAGATGGATGGTTGTTGTCTCAAAACTTTTTCTCCAGACATTTGTTCTATTCATTTTGCTCCAGTTCTCCTCTCATATTGAATTACTGTAATCAATCCCATTGCTTGTCCAGTGTAATGAGAGGATGTAGACACTTAGAACATTATGTGAGAATTAAATGATTTACAGGCGACTGCAACTACAAATAGGAGACTACTACTACTAGAAGCCTCCCTCTTGAGTATTTATTGCATCTCCTGCATCCCCTGCACTGCTAACAATAATACTTTGAGACCACTACAGCTCTGACCTTTTGCGTCGTTTCCTTTGTATTTACTACTGCAGTGGTAGCAGACCCCTGAAAACCACACTGGATGAGAACACCAGATAAATGTCCAAAATGCAAATCGAGAGTGCTCTTGCAGATGTGCCCATTACAAAGGTCTAATTTAACGAATCTACCGCTGCACTCTCCCCTCCATGCTGGAACAGTTTTAAAGTGACGCACAATCTGACAAACAACAGGGTACATGATGCCAGCTCCTCTTTCTGCAGTGTCCTGTTGGTGTAGTGGATAGATAAGAGAAAGAGATCAGGCACTTGTTATATTGTGTGTGAGTGTGTGTGTGTGTGTGTGTGTGTGTGTGTGAGGGAAAGGGACAGAGAGTGGTTTCCAGTCTTTAATTCTCAACTTGTCTGTCTTTAATCAGATGAACTGACTTCCTCTGGTTCAGACAGAAAATCAATCACAGTAAAGCACACCAATCACTGTCTGTCTGTGTGAGCCATACAGATGTCTACAACGTGTGTGTATGTGTTAATATTGCTCGATTAAACTTAAAAAAAAATGTATCTGTTTTTTATAAAAGGAATATTGCACATTTCAAATGTGTCTGAAATGAGCTTTTGTGTGTGTGCGCGTGCTGTGTTGTTCTATACTTATTTGTCCATAATTATGACTGTGTTTACATGTCTATCCTTGAATGCATCAGTTCGTCTACACGCGTGACTGTTTGGATGCTTTTCAACGTGAAAAGCGCGTGTTTCTGTGCGCAAGTTGAGCCATGGTGTGTGGAAGGGAGAGAGGGGGTTCAAAGACATATTCAGATGCTGTCTATTGATCTGTTTGACAGTCTCCTCATATCTCCAACATGCCGCAGGATTGCACAATCACTCACACTGATAGCATGAGCCAGAGAAGGAGAAAGAGAAAGAAATGAGTCCCTGTTGACCAAAAAAAAAAAAAAAGTGACGTCTGAAGAATAAGTGAAGAAAAGTTGAATAAAGCAAGCATATATCAACAGCTGTGGAAAAATGTAATGGTGCGGGAAGACGAGAGAGGGGGAAATTTTAGGAAAAGAAAAATGGGAGCCTGATAAGAAATGGTGACAGTGGTGTTGAAGGCAGGGGAGATAGATGAAGGAGAGAGAGATGAAGGAGAAAGAAAGCAAATATCTGTCTTTGAGCGCACATGAATGTATGTGGTGGCATGCAAACACACAATGTTACAAAATGGAAAGAAAACACTTAAATCGTGTTTCACGCAAAAAGGGGGGAAAAAAACGTGTCTATTTGATCAGCAGAAAAAAAAAGGAGAGCGTAACAAGGAGGACGAAGAGCAGAAAGAAGCTCTCCTGTGTGCTCAGCACATTAGAGGAGGTGCTGCAGGCCAGCAGTCAGGGTAGGTCTGACACCACACACACACACACAAACACACACACGAGCTTGCTTGCTTGATCCAAATACTTGTTTACTGACCCTCCCACACACACTCGCAATTACACACAGACACACACACACGCAGACATTAATTGATCCCGCTGCAGCAGAAGCCAGCAGAAAGGCCAGACATGAGGAAGCTACCCCGTGGCTTCTACCCACACACAAATAAAAGCTGCTCTCACCATATTACAGCAACACACACTCTGACTTTGCAACATAACTTAAGTACAGCAAATGACCTTCACACAGGAGTTTGGAGGCATGAACGAAAAAGATTACTGACATAATTAACATTCAGTTTCTTTTAATGATGTAGTTTTCTTGGCATAAACGCTTAAAAGGGCTCTTGGATATACTGTACTGTACCTGCACACTCTGTGTAATAAGTTCATCACATGGCCTTTGGCTGCGTCTTTAATCCAATCCTTTTAAAGTCCACCCAGATGATGCCACTGCTGAAGTCTCGTAGGATATTTTCAAACCCAACTGGTTTAAAAAGTGTTTGTTTTGTACCTTAACAATTTTCAACTTAGATGCAACTTAAATCCAAGACTTCAGTGGGAAGGAGGTCAGAATAAAGAGCGTTGGCAATTTCATCAAAGTGAGAATATATCAACCAAATATTGACACTAAAACCTATTCTGCACTAGTTCATCTGACAGAATGATTCGTCTCACTCAACGTTTATATCCAGTGAGTTTGGAAAAATAATTGTTTTTTGCTAATCAAAACCACACGACACAGTGGCACTTAGTATCCTAATATATTTTACTAAGCCTGCCAGCATGTGGAGTATGTAGCTAGTGACGCATAGCTATAATGGTGATAATAACCTATAATAGCAATTGAATGGCTTCACAACATTCGAAACAAATTCTATTCAGCCCTTCACCCATTTCCCAGGTTGGCTATAAGAAGTCATGGATCCAAAACCTATGACAGGCTGGGGTATAGTAAAATTAATTTTCTAGTTTCTCAAATCGCCGGGGATATTAAACAGACACCCAGTCTTCAAACAGAGGAATAAAGTCTCCCTAGATTAGTTCTTACCCATTTCTCATTTTACAATAGCTTTTGTGAGCTATATGCCATATGTGGCTACACCAACCTGCTATTTCCTGCACTCTGTGTTAAGCCGAAGAGGTAGAACATGGAAGAACTGCAAACACAGTAGATATTACCAGCCTGTCCTTTTGAACCATTAAGCATTAGCGATGTTCTTTAATTAAAACTTCAAACTCTAAAGACATGGGCTTTAAGCTCAGGGAGCCACATGATAAAATGGATTTGGAAAGAAGCACTGCAGGCACAACGCTCTGGTCAACTGAGTTACTGCCTTACATTAGTGAAATTAAATTACTTTGATGGTCACTTTGAAGAACACTTCAGTTTGAACTATGCATTAATGCTGTTTATATATATATATATATATATATATATATATATATATATATAAAATGAGTTATGAAATGGCAACAGTGCTGATGTTACTGGTGTTACTGCTAACAATATATAAATGGTGGGACATAATTCAAAATCACAAGCCTGGCATAAACGAAGCAAAGGTAAAATTGTAAAAAAGTCGAAATTCCATTAAAGAGTAAAACATGGTGCTAGAAATCAAATTTATTGCTCAGAAATTAAAATTGATCTTGATACAAATTGTTTCTGCCAACTACAATGAATTATTCATGATGATTTTTTTTTTTCTCTCAAGAAGTAACTATGCAAATCGACAAAGCTGGGAACCACACAGGGATTACTATCCAGCTTCGCCTCTCATCCCATTGTAATGAATTAGTAATCAAGTCATTAAGGTCAAGAATTTGCAGATTCGTCTGTCACTAAACAGATTTTTGCAGCGGAGTTTAGTTTCTCTCTGCAGTGGGTGGGAATCTTGTAAAATTGTGCTTCTGTTCACCGCTTGGTGTTTGAGAACTGCCGTTGGACGGCTGCTGATGTAATGGTGACCGCTTCCTGTTCTAGGAGCCTGGAGTCATCTGCTTTCAGGTCTGTTAAGTACAGAGTTCTGGTGTTATTTGATGTCACATGATCAGTGGCAGCTTTTTTTTTCCTTTACCCCACTGCAGCAGCCCCCTTAGAGAACAGAGCAGCGGTGTAGAATTATACATGGATTGTAGGGATATATTTAAACTAATAAAATGAAGGTTTTTGTCTTTGACAGGGGCATAGAGGAACTTCAATATTGAGTTATGTGATAAAATAATACAGGACCAGCAGCAATCCACAGCTTATTCTTTTATTCGCATATTAAAGCACTGGTTTGACAATTTGGGGAATATGCTCAAAAATCCATTTAGTGCCAAAAGTTAGAAAAACAGCCTAGAGACCAGGGGAAACATCAAATTGGGTTTTCTACAAAAGGCCAAAAATCATTCTGCCAACATCACCTTAGCTCGCCGATTAATACGTTATGTCTTGTTTGTTTGATTTACAATATTTGTAAAGTTTAAAACATGATATAACTTGTTCATCTGTGAATCTTTGAGGTAGTGATAAGTGGATTTAGTTACTTTTTGTTAACCTTCACCTTGGAAGCGGGCCACCGATGCCTTTGGCCTCTTTGGCGTCTGTAGTGCAGCTCCTCAGTGTGGCTGCCAACATTCTAAGACTTTGTACAGCAGAACCCGGGGCTAGACACTGTGTATCTTTACTCACCAGGACCTGTCACTGATCATTACAACTCTACTGTATTGTTGAGCCAGCTCACTAGCCTGCGCACCTGTTGCCCTCATAGTGATTTCCACTATAATGTTCAAAAAGGAAACTTGACTTTCTGATGCTTGAACAATCAGACTTGTCTAAAGACACTACATAAAGACACACACCAATTTTCCAAAATGAATCTTTTCTTCAAACTACAAAAAACAAAGGTTTACCAAGTAATAAAAACAAAGTTTCAACTCATTATTTCAAGTTAAAAAGAACAGACAATAAAAATACTGACAATACCAATGAAAAAAAAAGCTTGAAAATATAAAACTCATAAAAAATATTTTTCTATATTCCTTAAAATGGCAACTGTGTTTGTTTATGCTGCAGCAGGTCTAAATACTTTATGACCAAATGCCAAACCCAACAATATTCCTAGGAGCTCTAGCTGCGTTCTGTGTTTAGTGATAATTAGCAAATAATTATATGCTGATGTTGGCATTTAGGTCAAAGCACTGCTGTGCCTCAGCTCAAACTTTGGCTGAAGTCGTTTTGCAGGAGGCCACTTAAAGTGTAAGCTGTACATTTTTTTTTTTTGGAGGATGTTATTTTCACACAACGTGTCCTAAACCGTTTACAAAATTATCCATAACCTCGCATGTTCAAATACCCAGACTTAAGATACTCTTAGTATCTCAGTTAACACCATTTTAAACACCTGTCATGCGTCAGCAGTATAAAAATCACATTTTATGCACATTTTTATGACCCTTTACAATTAAATGAAGCAATTTTAAAGGTTGATTTTTGTAAGGTGAGAAATAGAAATATCTACTAATGGGCCTAGTTGCTCCTATCAGACATTAAACAATGAAAAGCTTTTAAAGTTTCCGTTCCGAATTGATGGATTGCAGGTCGGAGCTGAATCAGGGCACAAGGCCATCTCCAACTATTATGAGTATGATGCAACTGAAGGTCTGTAAACGGGATGGTGCTGTACTAATATCAGTTCACTCTTAAAAAATACCATCTTAAAATTTCACTTTGTGGTGATTCATGGATTCCTTTGTTGGGATGGTTCTCATTGCTGTGTATATTACTGAACATGACAGATTATTATTACTGCATTAACTTTACTACGACTGCGTTTCACAAACAGGCCAAGCTCCTAGAATGTTGGCAGCCTCTCCTGGCCTCTGCAGAGCCTTTGGATTTGGACGCAAATCTGCCAAACTGGTCTGTGTCACAAAACAGGAAGACAGCACTGTTCTTCCAGAACAAATGATGCTAAAGCTTTCAGAGTTTCTGGCAATGACAGATGGTGGAAGGAGTAAAAAGTCTATTTTAACAAATCACTTCCATGATGTGTATCTTGTGTAAAGCCACGCAGAAGGAACAAGAGGACAGTAACTGGCAGTTTGATGATACTTGCAGCATAAGAAACAATGCTGCAAACAAGACTATGGCTATAATAAGACTATCAGTCACTTTGGCATCTTTAGCAAATGTATTTAAGAAGTGTAATGCTCTTGAGCGGTAGTTAATACTTCAACTTTATTTAGCGCCCACACCGAATTTTACAGATCATCCGTATTCACTGCAACAGTTAAAATAAAATTCAAATCTCTTTTGATGACCAAAAGCCCATTTCAGACAAAAATCACTTAATTTTGATCTCACTTAAAGGCTTTTTTACGACTCTTTTAAAAACTTTTAAAATGGCACCCAGTGTTATACACCTGCGAGCATCTTGGAGACGTGACACCCAAACATTCCGTTCAAAAGTCCATGCAATACAATATTTCCAGATAGTCATCTTTGCTAGTTATGCACATTTACAGTATGATTTAGACATAACTTACGTCAACATAATTGATGACGTTCAGGTTTGGATTTCTCCGAGCAATGTGTTTGAACGATTAGACATAATGTTACGGTGCAAGAGAAAATAAGTCTGTCAAGTCTGAGAGTCACTGAAACATGCAGTTCAGAAGTAGGCAGACATAACTAATCAGATAAAGAATCGTGACACATATCAGCCGACCATCCTAGAAGGACTGACTGTTGTGTGTGTATGTACACTGAAAGTGCTGGTATAGAAAGGTGAGGTTTCCCCTGACTTTCTGTTGTTGAGCTGGAGTCTGTGTTTTCACTGTGTGTCATAATTCATAGTGGCTCATTGGGGGAATCCTGCCGAATTCACGGGTCATGCACAGTGTCACTGGAAAACGTTTTTATGAGTTTATCATTTTCAGTTTTTTCCACATAGTGTGGCTTGCTATTGGAATCTAACGTCTCTAGGTAGGGGCCTTTTGCTCCTCTTCATCTCTTCCCATCTTCATCAGATTGAAATGGTTAAAACCACCTTTCAGCCAAACCAAACATATACAGGTAATCTGTAGCAAGCCCAGGTAAACAGATTCCCTAGACCATAAAATGGCACAACCTCATTTTCTCTATGGACGTACATTGTCCTCCGCCAAAAGCTAAGCCTAGAAATGCATGACTTAAGTTAAAATGGGTAAACAAGCACAATCATTCTGGCTGGTATGGAGGTGTTTTTAGCTTTGAAAAAACAGGTGTCGCCCAAAGTTATTAACTTATTAACTTTGCTTCCTAAACCCTGAAACCACCTGTCCACTTTTGTACAGAAGGTGATGCAGGACTGATAGAAGCAAATCACTACTAAAAAAAAAAAAAAAAAAAAACATGCCACGGTGGTATAGTACCTCTTTATATAGAGAATGCCATGACAGGAAAATGGCACAAAAAAGCCGCCTTAAAAAAGTGTCAAAGGGGCTAATGACTCAGATCAAGCTCATTTCATACATTTAGTTCTTATTTTCTACAGCAGGCAAACATTATTTTTCCACAGAAAATCTAGGCTTCCTTTAACGACTACTTCATCTTGAGAAACCCTAACGGTTCTATGGAGGTAATCTCCATCTCTTTTACTATTACCAAAAGAAGAACCGTGTTTTCCATTCCTCTGTGGGCTCACAGCAGATCATACACTAACACTCTATCATCCATTCAACCAGAGCACTTGCCAGTGAAAGCCAGCTATTCCACAGCACATGTGACAGTATCTTAAGCTGCGAATTGGGATTTTCTAGAAAACTGCAGTTGGCAAACCATCGCTGTAAGACACGGAGTCACCGATATGAAAGTGAGCTAAGGAAAATTGACTGTCTGTTTCTCTGCAGGCTGTGCACCGACCATCAGAGGCGCAGAAAATACAACTTTCAGCTAAAGCAAATGAAAAGAGCAATTGGAAATGCCTGTGGAAGCTACATAATTGCAGTTAGTAGTGAGCAGACTGTTAAATTGTGCTTTTTCTTAAGCAAGCATCTATATAAAAGACAAAAAAATGAAAACAAGTTATCAGGCAATGAAGACAGTAAAGGAAAAGTGAAGACAAGTCGATAGAGTGAAAGAATGCTCTGAGTTGCAGTTTATGCAAGGTGAAATTCCTTGATCATACCACAGTCTTTCTGGATGATGAGTTGAACTGTGTGTGCACTCACTGTGTGCATCTGTGTGCGTGTTTATTGTGAGCCAGAAAATGAAATGCATTGAAATATAAAATATTATATTTGTGTCATTAGACTGGGTTAGTGTGGGTTAATGCAGCTAACCATGTGTGTATGTATTGTGTGTGCGTACAAACCAAACAAGTGCTACTTCTCCTCTTTGAAGGAACAAATGAATGCAGACTGTCTCATCTTGATAAACAAAAGGACATGTAACATATGCAGCTAACAGGCTTCGCTCAGCGCCATCTGTCTGGCTATGGAATGGTAATTTGGCAACCTGGAACTCACAATGAGTTCACACGCAACACGGTGTCGTGTTTTGTGGGTGACTGTGCAGTTTGCGTGTGCATATCACATCGCACCCCATGTGAATTGTTTTTATGGACATAAAAGACATCTTATTCTGTTAACCGTTTTTTTGTATTGCACACATGTATCTGGATGTGTGTGTGTGTGTGTGTGTTTGTGTGTATTTAAGTGCCTTTGGTTAAGTGAGGTTCTGTGATCTGTGTGAAAGCAGATCAAGACAGCTGTTGCGATTAAAGCCAGTTGCTTTCTTTTCTTTGACCAAAGACGCCTACGCACAGGCTACATGCAGCACGTGCATGCACACATGCACACCTACAGTCAGACTTCACAAACACTTCTGAGTCACTCGAGAGACAGAGCCACTTCAGAGTTCCTAGAAATGGGAGTCATTTGGACAAAGTGCTGGCTGATTTCCTGGTATTCTTTCTTTCTTTCTTTCTTTTTTTTTTTATAACGTTCAGGCTCCGCTAACTAAGCCCTGGTGATTTCTGTTGTACAGTAATTGTTAATACACTCATAAATCCTATTACAATAATAACTACAATAAAAAAAAATCACATTTAACACACATTATCTAAAGTAATTTAAGTTTAAGCTATTTATTACAAATTCTAAAATTGCAATTGGCGTGTGCACAGTGTTGCTTTTAAAATAGACACTTTTTTTTACAGAATAACAAAGAAAAAGAAAATATGTTTAATCAGTTAAACCTGGAGATGTGTAGTATCAGGTAATGCACTTAGTATTGATTCAATTTCTTTTACAACGTGGAAAAAAAACTCTGTTGTACCACAAACATTTTATAGACATTCTGAGGATTGTGGAACTACTATCTTCGCTGTAAACATTATACACCACTGTACCTTGGTTACGTGTTCCTTTTTTTTTTTTTCTTGTTGATTTCAAAATAAACTTGTTGTTACAAATGTTACAATGATAATGGCCAAAAGCATTTCACCAATAATACTAAGAAAACAGGGGGTAACACAGCATAACTAGAGAAGAAAAAAGATTCCTTTCTGTATAAGGATGTGAGAAAAGCAGTGACTGATGTTTAAGTATAGCAACTCAAACTTATTTTCAAAATAAAATTCACTTGCAAAGGATGTGAAAATGATGCGAAATGGTTGTTGCAGGCAAAGTAAACTGAATCATATTCACATTGTAACATTTTAATTATATATGTTTGATAACAGAGAATTAGTAAACTTAAAAGATTGTTTTTTTAAGTACATTTTAACCAAGTGGAATGAGTTGACTTCACGCCATGTGACTGTTGCTTCTCATCAATCTGTCACACATCCTACTGGGAATTGGTAGACCAGTGGCTCTCTTTTGCTTTATCCATCAATGTGATTGACCCTCAGTGGCTCACATTTTAATAAAACATGTTCTACCAACCACGTTATTGTAAATGGTAAGAAAAGTCATGTCTGTCTATGGTTTAATCTTTTGCCCCTAGAACTGATATTAACACTAATCTAACACTAACACTAACCTAAGTCTACTATCTTCTTTTAAATGTGTAGAAAACAAAGATGTCAGGCAATTAAATAGAAGAACGAGGCATTTGATTTTCAGCCTTAAAGTTTTAGATACTGCGGCACATTTGCGTCTGCACCAAAGTTTTAAACTTTTAATAATTTTGAAGTTTAATAACGGAACATGTTTCCTGCCAGGACATGTGAGCAGAAGTGTGTGTTTGCTCCCAAACAAATGTGCATCGTACTCATTAGTTAAAAGAACAACGGCACAGAAAATGGTGAGAAAAGTTAAATACAAGATGTGTGGCAAAGCAGAAGTCACTGATGATGGAATGTGTGACAAACTTTATCGAATTAACCACATTTATCATTTCATTAACCATCATGCCCTGCAGTCAAAGGACAGTGTCACAGTGTCTGTTTAAAAAAGGGGGAGTTGGAAACTTTGAGGAATTTTAATGGTACAGTTATTTGCTGCTCTGTCAGGTGTTGGCACATAATTAAAGAACTTGTGAACATGAATATTCTGTACTGCCGAGACTAGATGCACACAAATTCAAAGACGGTTATATTAAAGAAATAAGAAAGTAGCAGTATTATGTGGTACTGTAAATGAACAGTATCTGTGGCAAAAGAAACCCTGGCAAAAACAGTGGAAAAGAAAAGCCCATGTGTCATTTAATTGTGCTCGCAGCCAAGTTTGTTTCGTTTACTGTACGAGGATGAGCTCTGATTTTTTTCACAATTCCCTTGAGATTTACCCTCATCTTAACCGTAGCCACTTCATGCCTAACACAACTGCTAAATCGCACGAAATAAAACAGTGTATTACTCCCTAATTTGAATGGTTTGCCTTGTGGGGGTGGGCAATTTGCCATCAAAGTCCTAGCGATGTGACCATAAACTGATATATCGTGCCACAATGTGTCTGATTCAACTAAATGCGCAAAAAATTAACGCCAACACTACTGAACCTCGGGGGGCACTAGTGGAGTGGGCCACAAATGTACACAAGAGGAGCTGATCTCCCGATGTGCAAAGCTCCCAGCCTCACTCACACACACACACACACATACACACACACACGTCAATCCCTCGAAGAATCGTGTCAAAAGCTCTCTCTTGTGCTGTGTTAAACTGTGCCTCCACTCCAACTAAATCCCTGGAGTGAGAGTGAAAATAAAAAGAAAGTAAGAGAGCAAGAGAGGGAGAGAGAAAAACGAGAGACACACAGAGAGAATGAGATGGGATTACGGGGATAATGTGAGCAGATGGAGGGAGGTCGAGGCTCCAGCAGGACTCTCCACTCCAAAAGGATTAAAAGACTTCAACCAAGCCACCAACAACCCAACGGATGCCGGCACATACTTCACACTTGATACACCAAGCTCAACCGGGGCTCACCCCACCCTGCCACCCGCTGCTAAGCCCCGAAATGAAAACTTGCTGTCTTTCAGCATGACACAGTAAACAGTTAGGTCATGGAAATGTATTCCACAAATGTATTTGCCCCCCCCCCCCCCCCCCATCCCCCCGGTCTTCCCCTCCTACCACGCATATAAAAGGTTAGGCTTTTGGGCTTTTTAAAAACCCATCCATTTAGGGAACATTCATGCTGATCCTCCTCTTTAAAGTTTGTACTGACATGCATCCTGTTAGAGCAACACATATCAAAATGTGGACATAGATGCACCCGAACCACGGTGAAGCCTCACCCACCCCATACAGCACTAGTCAGAAAGGGATTTGGCCACATAAGCAACAATGTGTGACATGTATCTAATCTGCAAATACACTAAGCCATTTTATACTTAATATACAGTATAATTCCTCCCTATTGTGTCTGGATGGATTTAGCCGGATTACACACTAAAACACACTTCCTGTGCGTTGAACTTTCATTTCATAAAAATGCAGACAGCATTTCTGTCACCGATTGTCATACGTGCAATTTACATCTCTTAAAATTGACATAAAAACATGTTTTGTTTTGTTGCACCTTCCAACAAAATCCTGCCAATTCATCCTTTGCAGGAGTGTTATTATTCAAGTAGTATTATTCCAATTGCCTCCTCTATTTTTAATTTCCAAAATAATAAAAAAATAAATAAACATTCTGTCACCAAAACAGTTTTATATGCTGACAAAGTACAGGGAAACAAATGATCATTTATTCAGCTTTATTCTACAAAAAAAAAAGGAAAAAAGAAAAAAAGGAGAGAAAAGTTTGTGACAACTCAACTTGGGTGGATTTGGTCCCAGCTGAGTGTGTGAAACAATAGCTGTTTTCTAAGCTTTGTTTTCTAAGGATCTATGAAGAAACTCTCTGAGGATGCTGCAATAACGTCTCACATATACCTATGAAAATACAGTTTTTACATTAATTTGAATGTGGTTAAATGACTGCAAACAGTCACTGGAAGTGTGCCAACATCAGGCACTGCTTCTTTTCTGCACCAGGCAAAGTTACATAGATAGATAGATAGATAGATAGATAGATAGATAGATAGATAGATAGATAGATAGATAGATAGATAGATAGATAGATAGATAGATAGATAGATAGATAGATAGGACCATGTCAATATTAAACTTTTTCTTGAGGATACATATTGTGTTTGCTCTCAGTGTCACACTCAACTAGCCCGGTGTTTTATACCTTCACATATGCTTTTATTAATGTTAATATGTCTGCATGTCTGTTACCTCCCCCTCTGTCTCAGTGGTCTCGCTCTTATTTAACCGCAGGTAACCTGTTGGTACAGTGGCCATTACTGCACCACGCTTTTCCCCAGACGTCCCAGCACCTGTTTCTGCTGGCAGCAGCAGCAGATTTTTTTTCACGCTGTCCAAATTCATCTAAACAAGCGAATCACCATCAGCACCGACGAATGTCATTCAGTTTAACCTCTATTGTACACACAGGGCACTTTGATGCTGCTAGTGTCCAGACGCTCCAGGGCAAAACTGTTCTTATCTGCAAGGACTGGATTTGACACCTTCTGGGTCTACTGCTGTAACAAGATACCTCAGTGGCTACCACATGGATCACATCATGAAGATCTGAGACTGGAGCCCCACATGAGCTCAGGCTTTTACAGTATGGGTGGCGTTTTTCACTGTTCACACACGGACACTTCCCTCATAACCTTCCACCAAAACCTTGACCCAGGAGGCTGCAAACACTGACCCTTCTATTAAATACTTAGGTTTTGAATTCAAACTACCGGGTATATTGCAACAAGAACATACAGTGTAGCTCACCAAAATAGAACCTGCAAGTTTGAGTTCTGGGACAGAAAAATCGTTTTGCAGTAACATTAAACCAAACAACGTTTATCCGTTGATCTAGAAAATAACGATTACTTCACACTGGTCCAAGGCTTCACTGTGTGGTGATTATAACTCCATCAGCACTGTAGAATGAGTATAGTACACAACTGATGTGGAACAAAGGAAGTCTCTTTGTAAAAGCGCTCCTCCGTCACTTTTCTTCTGCGTGCGTATTTACGCACGATGTAACAAATCCAAATAAAAGACACAGAAATAGAAAACCATGACGGAAAATATGTTATTTTTCATATGTCCATCGCAGGGAACACACAAGACAAGCGTCTCTCCCTCCTCCCTTTCGCACTCCCAGCTCGCTGTCTCTGACTCACCTCTTTTATCTTGAACTTTAACGGTGATCTCCACCAGAGGCTCCGTCTCTCGGTCCAGTCTCCGCGATATGACTATATCCCCGCTGTCCCGACTCACGCTGACCGGTGAACTCTCCAAGTCGGGCTCTACCAGCTCGAACGTGGCTGACGGAAACCTCACCGGGTTCAGGTTCACCACCACTGAACCGATCCCCGCATCCTCTGACACGTTGATGAAAACTGGACTTTCTGATTCCAGTACGGACCTGGACTTTCTCGCTAGCACTTTAAGTTGGGATTTCCGTTTGCCAGGTTCGGGGTTCAGCGAGGGCGCCACGGGCCATTGCCTCGGATTGATCTCCACTGCTATGCTCCGACTTGTCCGGGGCGGCCAACCGCGGTCCCGGGCAAACACTTTAAACTTAATTGTTTTATCCAGACCGAGGATAGAGTCCACCAAGAGGATGTCACCGGTTTTGGGTACTGCGTAGAAACTCCCGTTTTTGGGCAGGGCGAAATAGATGAGCTCCGCGTTCTTGCCGCTGTCATCGTCCAGCGCTGTAACCGTGTAGATCGCCGTGCGGAGCGCAGTAGCATCATCGAGGCTCAGTCTAACGTCGGTACCGGGAAAGGCCGGCTGGTGGTCGTTTGTGTCGAGGACGTCCACCTTGATGGACGCCACCTCAGCAACTACTGGAGACTTCCCCCCATCTTCCCGCGAGTGCCCCGCGCATTGCCCGCAACATAATCCCAGACCCAGTGCGTATTCAGCACGCTCCTCGCGGTCCAAAACCCGAGAAGTCTTAAGTAAAATATGTCCCCGTTTGTGGTGCGCAAAGACTCGGAAATTCTCACTCCCGTCCCCCAGGAGTTTAAAGTGCGCTACCACTGAGCCGGTTTCCCCGGTGCCGCACAGCCTCTGTGAGTTGAGCGGCTTAAACGGGACGCTCAGTCCATTGACACGGGAGCCCGGAGATGAGTTTTCAAATACATGGCCGTGGAAGAACGGCACGTGCTCCACGGTCCTGTTCCCGAAAGCGCACGAAACCAACAAGGGTAAAAACGCGACCCAAATCATGACTGAAAAAACTCACTGGTTCCGATGCATTAAAGGGCTTTTGCTACACCGAGCTCCATAGGTACACTCGTTCCTTGGGGGGTATTTCTTCTATTCCGCTTCAAGATCCACGACTTCCATTAAATTGGACCACAGATATTTGTTGGCACCATACTCCAACTCGATGCAGACGAACTTTGTGTGTTTGTATAGTGCGTCCTCCTCCTCTCCTTCCCTCTTCTGTCTGCAGTCTCACCAGCTGTCTGTCTGTGCGCGTCCTAGGGTAAAAATGCTTCTTACAGCTCGAGTGCGCGCGTACCTCCGTTTTATTCCTCGCTTTTTTTTCCCCGTGTGTTTTTTTTTATTTTATTTTTTTTTTGGATCGCTCACACACGGAGATCACACTTAATCCACGAGTTGCTGCGAAGTGCTGCACAGCCTAACAGAAAGTTCCTTTTAAAATAGATCAGAATCCTTTTTCTTTGCAAGTCGGATGTGCTGCTGAGACGTGGGTCATCGCAAGGATATCTCAAAGAACCGGCTGTTTTACGCATGCATTGCCAAAACACCCAACGCAACGCATCTGCAACAGAGTGATGCAGCGGTAACGAATTCTCTCATCGGAAATGAACTTCTCAGCAAAGCAGGAGCGAGTCAGATCAGCTCGAGCTCGACGCGCGCGCACAAACACCCACACTGCCACAGCCGGCAGCGCGCAATTCTGTGTGCGAGAGAGAGTCTGTGTGTTTGTATTTGTGTGTGTGTGTGTCAGGAAGATCCTCAGGGAAACAACCCGACCTCCCTTCCCTCACTGATCAATGTTCACTCTCGCACGTCCTGATACATCACTCTTCTTTCCAATAACACGTCGTCTCCTTTGGATTAAAATAATGTAAAAATCGATCATTTTAAAACGCCTCCAGGGGGGCAAACGATGGGGTGCATAAAGGTTTACAGCTCCAGGCAAGGACTCAGAAAGAATCAAGAGCTGTCTATATGTCACAGAGAAATGTCCCGATTGAACGTGTTCTTCCCCATTTGTGTTTGGGTTCAGACCCTTTGGCCTCCAGGGGATTATGACAGTTGCTGGCAGGTCCTCAGCAAAATGAACAGTTTGGAATTTAATAGAACAGATGTTTTTCTTTCTGTCAACTATCACATTCATATCTCCTACCCAATTCAAAACCACAAGTACAAAACCAACAAACCTTCCACATGGATCCCTGTTAAAAAAAAAAAAATCTGAGGTTGTTTGTGGATCCAAGGCATGTGGTGCACGATCATTATCACATCCAAAGCGATGGTGTGAGCCTTTTTTTCCCCCCTACTGTTTGAACTCCTACTTGCTAAAACACTGCAACCTGTGCAGTTTTAAAAACGTTCAAATCAGCAGTCGTTGGGTAACACATGTTTCGGTCCTTCCATAGAAACCATATATTCAGTCAAAGTTTGGTTTTGTGTGGGAGCGACTCTCCATCAGTGTTTAGCATAACATTGAAATTTGGGATGTGAAGGTGAGTCGACTCTGCTTGGCTTCAGAAATGACTAAAGCGGATTGGATGTCAAGAGATATATACATTTCAGGAATCATATGCTGTGTGAACAATGTACCATACTTACATTTCGTCATTGCATCCATCCAGTTAGTTTGCAAAACACTGTGTGACATGGAAATCATGTAACATCTTGCTACTCTTCTTGTAATATATTTAATCAGGAAACAAATTAGTAATGATATACATTGGCATGAATTAGGGAGTTGACTGCACACTGCATCCAGGGCTCCTGTAAACAACTAATTACTATAAATGAGCATCAGTGTTGTTATTGTCACTTGTGGCCTTGGATGAACTTTTTTTCCCCCCTTACTCGAAACACATAAAACCCACCAGTGAGGAGTAATTGTAGTTTTTTTAAGACAGCAATTTACCTGCTCGGAGAATTTTTCTTTAAATGAGCATGCTGACCACGTCGGAATCATATCACGACTAATTACTAATTATCCTTTTCCCCTTGTTCAAATATAATACAAGGCAATATTAGCTTTCGCAAGTAATACAATAACCACACTTTAATTACACCATGTAGACAGGAGAAAACAGTTTAAACTCAGACTTTGCCTTTTCTGTCAGAATGCAGACATGCTTCTATTAAGTGTTACATCCACACAGTGCATGGATGTAGTAACTGCAAATTTTACATGAAAATAGTAAATACTGTATTAAAATGCACTCAGTTGAGAAAACTAAGAAACATTTAGCCAAGTACTTTATGATATTGACAATAAAGAGCAAGTTACACATTTGAAATATTTTCATTCCATTGTGTTGCGTTGTATGCTCTAAATAAATACAAACAAATGTATTTTGTGAAATAATTCTAGATGAACACAACATGGCTCTTTACTGCCTTCATTATTATGGTAAAGAGCAGCGGCTTCTACCTCTGCACACATTCATATTTCACATACTAAACACGTGATTGGTCATAAAATACAACGTATTACTAACAGTCCCTCCAGGAATTAAGCAATACTATGACTGCAATGATTATTGGAAAGATTTAAAATTAGTACCACGTGTAGCATTAAAGTACTTTTACTAAAATGAATGACAAATAGTTATTTTACCCATGGGCATATCTAAACGTGGAGTAAAGAGTTTTCAATGGTTTTCAGTTACAGAACTTAAAGAACAGCTTTGAGTCAAAGTGACAAGTACATATAAACTCAGTCTTTAATAAACAGAGAAGATTAAAACTAAACATTTATCTCTGAAAGTTCAAATTTATGTCTAGAGTCTATTGTAATGACAAGTCTCATAGAGGCACAAACACTGAAGTGTGCTGGGGTCACTAAAAAGCTGTTTACCAAATTCTTTGAACATTGGACTAATATTTTATCGAAAGATTATATAAAACATGTCTCTCTTGCCAGTGTTAACATGTTGTTACTCTTGCATGTAAAAACTCACATAGGTTTAACAAGTTTCCCTACCAGGATAACGTTAGCTGACTTCGCTAAAGTTAGCCCACAAGCTAATATAAGTTAATAGAGAAAAATTTTACATTTTACTGAAAATAATGCAGGACGCTGGTTCTTTATAGCTTAATTACGGACAGTTCTCTGCAGCAACAGGTTGGTTGACTGTATTTGCTGCGAACTAGCTGAGCAAAAAGTAAATGCATTAATGCTAATGTTAGGTCAGAGAAGTGTCAGAGTGTCAGAGAAGCTTTGATTCACACTTTCAGTCATATAGAGACAACCCTGATTTCTATCATCAAATCAATTCTTGAAAAGTACTTTGTCCAAAAATACTTTTGTTATATTAAATGAATGAATTTGTTATAAAATTGGAAAAAGCTAAGAAAAAATTTAACAAATATAGTTTTGGACTTGGTGTTTCCTTGACTTTTTAAAGCTCTTGTCTGGATTTTGTTATTTTTCATGGACTGTCCTTTCCCAAATCTAAAAATTTGAATTAATATATAAAAACATATAGATGCATCATCATAAACAAAGTTTTTAAACCAAAATGAGCTGAAGGACAAAAACCAAAAAAAAAAAAAGGGCGACAGACAGAAAAAGATTTGGTCAGCTGTTAAGCTTGTGACTGTGGAGTAATAATTCCCACTGTGGCAGTGACAATGGTCCATGTGAGCCCCCAGACCAGATCATCTCTTCCTCTCATCTCTGTGTGTATGCGGGCATCATTGTTGGATTTAAATAAAAGTCGATATGTAGAAAGCACTGCCTTGTAAATGTTTGCTTTTTCATATTGCAGTCTGACAGACAGCTTTTCAGCTTAAATACCTCTGTCTTTATCTTTTTTTTAACCAGTGTGTCACCATCCCGATAAAAACACCTCCAGTCCCACCACAGTGCCAATTGTATATGTGCTCAGTCCACTACTGTTCACGCTGCTGATATACGACAGCGCCGCATCATTCAGCTCCAATCATATCAATAGATTTGTTGATAATGCGAGAATGGTGAGTTTCATCAGCAAACATTATGAAACAGCTTTCAATTATGAGATGAACCTAATAGCATCCTACTAGTGTGTGATCACTAACCTTTCCATAAACACCATCCTTCCTCCCTCAACCATTAACCAACAGTAGATTGGATTCTAAATACTGATTCTAGATATTACAGTTTGTTAAATGCAAAATTACCACTTATATTTGAGTGAGTTGTTCTGTTTGGAGCATTTATACATCAAGTAGTAATGTGATAGATGTCATATCTACAGCCACACAAAAGCTTTAAGTTTTACACAGCAAACTAAATGCATTACCCCATTTTTTTTTTTTTTCATTTGCAGGCTCCTCATTTATAGGTTTATATAAAACATTCATTTTCTGTCTTTGAGAATTAATTTAATTAGTATTTTGGACACAATACTGCTAAATGGAGCATGTGCTGTAACTGTTTTGTCTATTATTTGCTCTATTACTTTATTTATCTTTGTATTTATTTGAGTTCCCTGTTGGAGAACCTCTTCCTGGTGTAGCAAAACATGTGGCTAATGGTGGATACTTGACATAGAAAGAGGCCAAAGCCAAAAGTCCCGATCAGGAGTTCTTGCAGAACAAGGGAATTGGGATTTTTACTTTAGAGGTTTTGTTTATTTCATTAGATAAACCTTTTTGGATGTTAGTCCATACATTCTTTCTATGCCCCTTGCCTTTCCAAAATAATTAACGGATCAGCCAGAAAATATATTTTTTGTATACTGTATATATTTTCTTTATGTTTACTTCATTAAATCCTTTTCTAGTGGTGTTAGTTTGGTCTTATCAGTTACCTTTGTTAAATTCATATTCGTTCAGTGTAGCTCTATTTATTTGACATTTTTCGTTACGAAACTCTCTTTATTTCTTGGAAGTTCTACCTGTGGCTCTTCCTGCCTCTCAGCGTGACCCATTTCAAATACGTTGCAATGAAGTGATGCCTTTTTGGAGTAACACTGAGGGTGGGGACAATGCTTTATATACCGTACATGATGGGTTCAGCTCATTTTCTGTTGTAGCGGGGGTCATAGATAGCACTACACATGTAAGCTTGGTGTGGGGGCTGTAGACGGAGTAGTGCACCAGCTCCCACAAAACAACGGGAACACACCCTTGCCAGAGATTGTAGAACTGCACTGTAACATCATCTCTGCTAAGAATCTATTATTCCTTTTTACCCCTTTCTAATCATAATTCTGGCCCACCAATATTGTTATATTTAGATCCCTTGGCTGCCCTTGTCATAAAGTTTGGCTGCCTCTGACAGTGAGCAGCAAACTGAGAATGTTTGGCACTGAACCTGTCATCTTCCATTCATTATCATGACAACTGACAGACTGTGCTGAGGATCATTCAAATCCACGCAGACCCACCAAATCTCAATAAAGTAGAACGTCAATCTGGCTCCTGGTCTACCAAGCAGTTTTCACGTCTGGGGTTTGTCCCCCTAGAACACGAACAAGCTGTTAGATTGAAACAATACACACTCCCCTAACCGCTATTGATTATTCAGCACACCCATTTTAACAGCCTACCCAGTCTTAATTCTCTTTCCATCAGTCTTTATCCTCCTCTCACATTTCTTTCTCATTGCACTACCAAATTTCAATTAGTGCATTATCAGCTGTTGACCCCCTAAATCAGGCTTTTTTCACAAGTGAAGCATCAGTCTGTTGAAGATGTGCGCACACATTGGGAAGGGAGAGCAGATATAGAGATTTGAGGCTTATGGAGCGCCTGGCAGAGAAAAGGAAGAAGGTGTGAGTTCATTATCCAGGCATACAATTTCTCTTTCTCCCACCTGCAACAGGCTGGCCATCAGGGGAAATATCTTGATAGGACCATAAAGAAAACAGAGACAGGGAATATGTTCAATAGCGCTTTGGAGAGGTGCCAATTGGACTTTGCTGCAAACACAATCTGGAGATCCACTGGGCTGTAAATTGGCTGGGTATAATGTCAGTGTGTGTGCTTGTGTATGTTTGTGTGTGGGTGAGTCAGATCGAGGATGGGGACTTTCTGGAATGCTAGCCTGGAGGTTTAAGTGTACTTACCATTCAAACAATACATATACAGTCTCAGATTCAATTCCTCATCTTTTTATGCACATGAATCTTAGTTACACATTGTTGGACTTGTTAGACTCTTATTATTCTGCTCCACATTTAATGAGTCATTTTGTCAGGCAGGGATCTTGTTGGATTACAAAGCAACAATCCTAAAAAAAAGAAGCAGGTTCATGCATTACCGTTGGATGTCATGTCATTATCAGCCTTCATATTATTATTTGACATATTACTGACATATTCATTAGGATCGATACGTGTGGAGAAATTGGCAACATCAAGCAGCTGAATGTGGTACGTACTTGTGTGAAATATGCCAGAGTTGCATTTGGTGATGTGCTTCATATAGTCAAAGTCTTTGTGGATGAGTGCTGGACAGAAACACAGGACCTTAAGTTGAGATACATCAGTTTGGGTCCAATTTAGATATTGTTAGTCATTATTTTTACTTTGCTCAATGTTGTTTAAACATTGTGTAAAACTAACCAGACACATGGATTTTTCTGTGCCAAGAGTGAATCACATTGGCATATAGTATCACACGAAAATGACCTACTGAGCCCACTTGCATATGGAGCAGGTAAATTATCTGCTTAGCTTTTATCTAGAGTAATTCACGTGACCCACTTGGGTTAAGTGTTTTCCCCAAGTACTTTGACATGTAGCCATGGGGGACTGGGAGTCAAACCACTGATCCTTTGGTATGTGGACAACTGCTCTACCCACTGATCTACAGGTACCTACTGGCACATGGCTACGATGACAACAACAAATAATGACAAGTAAATGGCATCTGAAGCAAGTTAAAGCCAAGACGTAGAAACTAAACCTTAATTGACGTAGTTTAAAATGTAGAATCAATTTGCTCAAATGAATTGCCAGCAAGATTTTCATTTTCAGTTTATATGCAAATCCCAACCTGGTAATACACAATCCATTCAGTTTAGTTTACAAATCCATGATTCATTATTCTCAAAATAACAAAGTGATAATGTGCAAATGAAGTACAATCTGATTTGCTGCCTGTAGCCACAGGTTTTTAAACATGACTTAATTAAATCAAAACTCCCCAATAAAGTTTCATACATTTTAAAAAATTCATTCCAGCATTTTCAGGACTGTCACTGCCATTTTTCGGGAACCAACCAGTGAAGTGGAAACCAATTCAACTGGACACAACACACACACTCTTTGGAGTGACAACAGCAGGGGGTGTAAAGAGAGAGCGAGAGAGAGAAAAAAAGAGAGAGAAAAAGCGGAATGAGATACAACAAAGGTCCCTGCTGGATGTAGCAGTTACATGGTAACCAAAGGGGCTTAGTTTGTTACGTTTTAATGTACAGGCCATCGCAACATATCTGATGTCATTAATATCAGTGATATTCTTAATAAAAAATTAAGAATAAAAAATAAATAAAAAAGCTCGACATCACTATGCAAGGAACATGCCTGGTAAACTCTGAGAGAGCATTAAAGGCTTCCTGTGGGAATGAGTGCAGAGATGTCAGAGAGCATGGCGCTGGCTTTGCAGGCCCAAACACACTGATGACGATAGTGGAGCCTGGCATCAATTGAACAGAGTGACTGTTGTTCCATCTGATTCCACACTGCAGATGGTCAAGTCAACCTCATTAGTGGCAAGATTGATTCGACAGCAGCCCAAAACAAGAACAACTGCTGCTGCGAGGAGACTTTCACATCAGAGCATGACTGCTGCTCGCCTGTCTCGGAAAGCACAAGGTGGCAAAGATTAATTTAATAAAAAAGGTGATAAAATTCCAAAGCTCTGTACATTGTACAATACATAAACCACCAGTTGTACAAGTGCAAGCTAACAAGGTGTCATAGAGACAGACAGGCTCCAATCATCACCAGCTGGCCCACAATCAGGGGCCAGCTGGTCTACCTAAACCACAGCGCTCGAATATTGTGCTGACTGTAAGACTGCTCATTTTCTCCGATTTGGTTGAATTGTAGGAGAAAATTCACTGCTCTAACGGATGAGCTTGTTAGCTGCCCAGGCTGCATCTAAAGCCTTAAGACGTTATGTTGGATGAATTTTCCAAAACTTTTTGAAATCGACGAGCTGTAATGACATCTTTCTCTCATTTTGTCTTTTGTTTTTCAATTGCGACACAACTACCTCTATCAGTGCAACTATTTGTGCAACCTAGTGCATCACCATAAAAAAGATACTGACAAAACATACTTTTCATTCCCATTTAAATGGTGATCATCGTGACCCACTAAAAGATGACAGACTTTTCACCCTGGATTCAAGTTGGGTCAGGTCAACAAAGCAGAGGACTTTTGCCACTTGAGACCAGAGTTTGACACTAGTGTGAAATACCACTCTGTTGTTGAACCATGAAGACATATCATATACTGTACATGACATGTGGCTACATCACAAAAGCTAAATCGCTACATTTGTTTTTACATGTGAGATGTCATTTGATCACTCTTTCAACATATGCTTTTGTGGATCATATCAAAGGGTAAAGTAGACAGACATCCACCATGAGTAGTGTCATGAATAAGGATTTTTATACTGCATGTGCAAGTCGACCTCTAAACATTGCCACCGAATATTGGTAAGAACTTGTTGAAGGTGGAACTCGGCTGCCACTGACTAGGGAATCAAGTAAAGCTGGCAGAAGAAAAATGTGTGGGAAATCTGCTTAATACAAATCTCATGCAAAACCTCAACCTCAAGCAGAACTGGATATGCCAAGAGCTTCTGATTGTAATATATTGCTGTATGTTGGAATCTAACATTTTGTGAGAAAAGCAAAGAACTTAAGTGCAATCAGTTGGAAAACTCCACCACACTCACACTGAGTGCGGCACATTTACAAGCAAACCGTCATCAAGCAAATCATTGTTTCTGCAGTGTCAAGCATTTAAATGACACCTACTCACCTATGCTTAGCTCTCGATCAGGCTGCTACTCCTGCTGCTGCACTGTGCCATCATGCAAATCTTAAGGTTTTATTCAAGTTATGCTGTTACAGTATGTATCACTAACGGCTGATGCAACTCAAAGTCAAAGTCTAGTACAAGTGCAGCAGGTAAAAAAAACATCTGCCTACCCCCCCCAAAAAGACCCAGCCATCCCATACCATGCCACTTATTATTAAAACAATCAAAACAAAGTAACTCTCATTATTTATCACCCGATCTAACCTAAGAGAGCATTAGCGTGGACCTGCTGTGCAAAAATGAACTGTATTGCCTGTCATTTTCACAGGACGGGATGCGGAAACTGTCCAAGCACTACACAACTGCTGTGACAGCTAATGGAGACTCATAACTCCGGACTCCTTGTCCTCTCACTCCAGAGAATAGGACAGAAACCCAATGGAAACTACTCTGTTTTTACTTCCTTTCAATAATGCATGAAAGCAAATAGATTCATTTTCCCCCCCTGTTCAATATTTAAGTGCACAAAGCTACCGCTGATACGTAGTGAATCGGTGCTGCTGCATATGCTACATTGAGCACCTCCTCAGTAAGTTTCTCAATATCTCACTCCTGCCTCTCTGACACCATCTGAGGCAGAGAAGTAATATTGTATGGATTCCCCAGTAAAAGGAAGCCATATATAAAGGGTACTGGGCCAGCAGATAATTTCCTCTAGCAGCGCTATTGAAGATCAGCCAGCGGGGGTATTAAGGGGAGGCATAGTTAGGCTGCTGAATTGAACCCCATTACAAGTGGATCAAGTCTCTCTCTACACTTCTGTCTCTGTGGCTTCCCTGTCGACAGTAGCTACACTAATATTTTCCTATCTACCCTGTCTACTATTGTCTATACCACGCCATCTATACATATATATATTGTTTTGTCTATCAAGTTATATAAAGTTTGACACCTTGCCCTGAGACCATGTAAAAAAAATTGTGAAGCTATATTTTCACTATAGTAAAATAAAGATAATAATAATAAATGTACAGAATGAAACAGATAAATTAGATTTAACATATTAAATATATTAAAAAAGTGTTCAACACCGATTAACAATTTCAATATTAATGCTTTATGTGATATGTTCTTACAATGCCCATCAACCTCACCAACCACAGATTGCTAAGAAACTACTGTATACACAAGAGACGTGATGTGAAACTGGCATAGTGCAAACTTAAAGCTACAATATGTAATTTTTTGTATGTTCCACAACTTATGTTTTTGAGCAGAGGTGCCCACGTAGCCTTTAAAAGCTTTTTTTAATGAGGCTCACCCTACTGACCAATCAGAGAAGAGCGATGATTTCTGCTTAATTACTAAGTTTTGTAACATTCTTATTTATTGTAATTTGATAACTATGACTACCCAGAGGGTTGTGCATAGCAAGGTGGAACATAAAGATCAAAGTAAAGCTCTTTCAAAGCTGGGGCAGAGTGAGGACTGATTCAGAGTTTAATGTTGAGTTTAACGTGTAATATAAACTTAATGATTATAGATGCAGTGCCACTTTAAAGCAACAAAACAATAAGTAGATAATGTTATATTGAGTAACGTGATATTTCTTTTTTCTATAGTCAATTTTATTAACACAACATGCCAAAGTACATACATTTACCACAATACTTAGACAGACAGACAAAAATACCATATCGAAGTGCTAAGACTATACGTAAGTTGGAAGCAAGAGAAATTGTCCCCATTTGTGCAATGGGTATGCAACACTTTCAAAATAATTGGGCAGCCATGATTTGGATTCATCTACTGTTGCAAACTGACTCCAAAACTAGTAAGCAGACAAGCAAACAAAAAAAAAATAAAAAATAAAACAAAGGAAAACACTTCCCTCTATATGTACTATGCAGATTTTAAAAGAATAAAAGTAAAAAAAAAATAAATCACAACATGTCTTATATATTATTTTAACACAACAATTTAGTAAGTTGGAAAATAAAAACAACCACCACATCACAATAAAATGCACTCATGGCTACATGCAATAGAAAATGCCACTGTTGCCAGAAGCTGATTGGTTAAGCTGTTTACATGATTGCTTTCACAGATAATTCCTCATAATAATCTTGTTTATACAAGTATTCAGTTGGTTGTAGATTTTCTTTTTTACAAAGATAATTTGTTTGTGACTCACCACAATCAAAACTGACCAAACTAATTACAGATGCAGCTCTGCCTAATCTCATCAAATTACAATTAAAAATGACATTCAAACAATAAAAATAAACAGCTGGCAGAGAATGTGTTAGAAAGGCAATAATGTAGATGGCAAACTGGAACGGAGGCCATCCTGAAGATTTTTTCTTGTACTGTGTACACATTCAGGTCCATACATATTTGGACAGTTAAGATTTGTAATACTTTGGATTTGAACACCACTGATGTGGGGTTGAAATGTACTTTAAGTCTGGACCAGCATGTTTAATATTGGCCTTTGTTGGAACAAAGAAATGAAATGTGCCATTTTAATTAACAGACCCAATTTCAGTGGCTCAAAAATGTTTGGACAATTAGTTGCTCAGCTGTTCCATGGTAGATAGTTTAAGGGTGTGAGCATGTACGGCTGCCAAAGGAACTGGTGCCCTTGTATTTGTTGGTGATGTGTCTGCTGACAAAAGCAGCAGAGTAAATTCTGGAGTGTCTAGGCCGGTATTATCTGCTCAGATTCAGCCAAATGCGTAAAAAAACTGATGGACAAATACCAACAGATTTTAAATGCACTGAAATAGAATGGGACTAGTCTGCAAAGGTTTCACTCGGAGTCTAAACTGTTTTGCAATTAAGTATTTAATTTATGGTTATATGAGACTGTTTTACTTTTAAATATGGTTGTGTAGTTCAAGAACTGAACAACTTTCTGTTACTGCATCCACAAGGACATTAGTGGACCTGACATGACTTACATGCCAATTTTACTAAACATTAACACATTTACAGTATTTTACCCTAAATAACTCATATTCCTTAGTTTCCAAACCCAACCAAGCTGTTATGTGTTGCAAAGTGTTTTTGGGTTTTTTTAATTTTTTGGGGTCACTTGGTCAAATTGAAGTTTCAGTATGCCATCTTGGGACTACCACCCAAAGAATCACTTCAGTTTTTAACCCATTCTACCCGAGCAGTCATGATCGACTGCATACGCTATGTAAAACCACCTTTTTGAGAAGGGACAACTCACATGTTCTGCCATTTTGAAAAGGTGGAAAGTTGGTATTTCGCAATATGTAAACACAACATATGTAGTGTGTTGTTTCCCACAACAGTTTGACTGTAGAAAATTTCCTTCATATCACCGAAACTAGTTTGAACTATGATATGACATATGAAATTAATACCATATGAAATTTTCCCTGTGCTTCCAGTGGTTTCCTCCAGGTACTCCAGTTTCCTCCCAGCCCAAGTTGTTTTCATACGGAGAATTAAAACAAAACCTAGGGCTTGGGGGTTTAAACAAATCTCAGGTTATTCTTATGCCAAATATATACAAATATTCCCTTCATTGACACGTCCATAAAAATGGAAAGAGTTGTGTGACTCTGTCCAGTGAAACAGCATTTATTTTAAGACAATTGTGTTTGGCGTAAAATTAGCAGAATTAAGTTTTAAAACAAGCATAAAAACCAGCAGATAAAAAAAATTGTGACTTAAACAAACAAGAACTGATAACTAAATTTGTATCTTAGGGCTGGAGAATTTATGAATCTGTCCCCTCTGTGAAACATAACTTCAAAAGATAAAAACGCTATCAAAGTAGAGAACAAACACACACTCAGCAAATTCAACAAATTAAAGCAAAAGAAAAGGAAGGCACACTCTGTGAACGCATGCAAAATCACTAAGAACCAACTCAGTGACACTTTTATGCTACCAATTAGACATTCAGAAGTTCCAAAAAGTCAAATAATTCCCAAAGAAAACAGTCCAAGATAAAGTTAATACTGAACAACTACTAAAGTCACTACTAATTAGAAACAAACTATACAGAGCAATTTAAAATAAAACCAACTAAGACAACACAGCAGCGGCCTATCAGGAGTAAAACAACACCGGATTATTGAAAACAACAACCCTGCAAATTAAGAGAATTCAAAAAATACTAAATAAAAGAGGGCCAAAAATACTTTGGCTTCATGTCTCTTATTCACATCGCACAACAGTTTCACCTACTGTAGTTTTCTGTACTTGGGCACGTACTGTGTCTGAGGGGAAATTACATTACATGTGTCCTTTGTTAATCACATGCATTCAACAAGGCTGCCAGACTACAACGACGACACATTAACGCCGGCAACGCAGAAACACGAGTATCACCTGAAATGGCATCTCCATTTAGAAACAAAGAAACGGTGTAACAACATTCCTCAACAGAGAGCCAAGCACAACCCACAGCAGAAAAAAGGGGAGCAAGCCACTGAATTGATATGATTGCGTGTGTGGCTACCCACCAGCTACATAAGGATGAGAACATTTTAAATTATGTTACTTTCCAAATATATATTCCAAATACCTCACTATATTTATTGCATTTGCCACCATCTTTACTGCACACTTGGAGAAAAAATTCCAACCAAAGACGTTCTAACGAACTACTGCACAGATACCTGTGTGGTTATTCTGTAGGAGGCTGGTGTTAGTTGCAGGTGATTTAATCAATGGATTGCAAGAGCTAGAATTTGGTGAAGCACTTGCCAAATTACAGGCAATAAGTGGTAACAGGCATCCTGTAGGGATTTAATCAGCAGCAAATAAAGGCTTTAGTTGTGAAGGAAAAGTACTCTCAATTACAGTTAAGTACAAACTGCTACCAACTACCAAGTACCATGGTCGAAAAACTTTAGGCAACTACTTTGGGTACAAAATCCTTTGGCAAAAGTTTTTTATATATTTGTATCAGACCTCAAACACATTCCTACTCATTAAATTTAGCTAACGGTGAGTAGAGGTCACCTGAGACTCCGTATTGGTTTTCAAACAGGTCAGTAAGATGCACAGTGCAACAAATGCAAATCCTCACATTTGTCAAGGAGATTAAAGTCAAAGTCCTTGAAACTTTTTTGCCTTTCTCTCTTTTCACTGTATTTGAAAAGATCCAAAAAAAATTACAATTAATTCTTGGGGGAGGCATAGTATATGGGCCAGTGGGCTCCCAAGTTCTTTCTCAGAGAACCATCATCGCCACCACCATCATCATCATCATCATTGCTGTGATGGGACTGTTGTTCTGCCTAAGTGACTCCATTTGGCCAATTAGCCTTCCCCAGGAAGGGCTCCTCTATTATTTCTCCCCCCTTTGCTCTGATGAAACAATGTCAGGCGGAGGCATTTGTTAGCTGATTATACTACCGTGACATTCAACTGCATGACTCTGTTTAGGCCGACAAAACCTCATAAAACATGTAGCTGAATGAGAGTTGACACTCGGTGATAGATTGAGGGAGAGAGGGAGGCAAAGTCAGCGCGAGGACTGAGGGCTGAGGGAGAGAGGGAGGGAAAGACGGCAAGAGGACTGAGCGCGCTTGCCCTTGGCTCCATTCGTCAGTTTTTACAATAACAATTAGAGTGTGTGAGATATAAAAGCTAATGATCAGGTCTGTCATATTTGCATATGCAAAGAGCAGTGGGCTGATTGCTTGCACGAAACAGCACTTAGAGAGCGTAATTAGAGAAGTCTGGCAGTGGTGATGTCGACAGCCAGAACAGTAGAGAGATTCCCTCTTAATGAGGCTTGTCACGCTATGCTTTGCCTCAAGTCTCTGCTCCATGATCTCACACACAAACACACACAAAAACACACACACACACTTTAACTCCTGTCTACGATCTGTAACCCAGTTTAGAACACATTTTACTGGCCTTATGGATTTTAACATGAAAGTGTGGCACTCACACACCAACGCTTTAGGTCAAATCAGGGACATATGCACAGGCTACCCCCACCCCACCCGTCCCAGCCACCTACAACTAGTGAGTTTTGGTAAAAACTTTGTTTGCTTTGCCGTGGTCCTTCTGGCAGAGAGAACAAAAATTTGGAAAATTTGCATTGCAAAGTTCTAAGTGTTCGCTGAGTAAGAATAGGTGGAAGGTTTGGTGATTCTAAGCCATCATCCACTGGTCTCATCACCAATATGGCCTCAAAATATTGCAAACTTTATTCTTCTGATCCATGGAAGATGCAACAATGTATTTGTTTAATACTTATCCAGGATGTTATGTTTGATCTATTTCATCTGTCACATGTTGTGAAAATATGTATGTTCCAAAACTTACTTAATGTACCATCAAAGGCTTCTGTGCAGTGTCAGCAGAATCAGCAACTCCTGAAATAGTTCCTCACGCAACCATGGGACAGCTTAACCCTAATCAAATCACTATATTTGCACAGTGTAATCCAGCATTTTTATTTTGGGGTGGAAAATACTTTGTGTGAAAATAGTGACTGTGGCTGTCATTATGGCACATTAAGTGTAATTTCAACAAATATTTTTTTTAATGGTGGGTAGTTTAAGTCAGTTCCCTTCCTCCCATGCGTAAATGTAGTGTGCTTGCATTTTGCCTTGTGTTTTTGTGTAGTCTGCCGCCTTCCCAAGTCTTCATAGTAATGAGGATGTTGTGAAGCTCATGTCTTATCTGCTGGCAGAAACAACAATTATTCGACAGGCAGCTGGATCATCATTTACAAATATTTTTTAATTCTATAATGTGTCCTCACCGTAAACACACTAGTATATTCATATAATTTGTCTGTCCTTAAAGAGCCATCCCTCTGCTGGTCCTCTAAGGACAGAGGATGCTGTATGCTGCGCACCCTGTCAAACCCCAGCTCAATTTGTGATATCAGACTATATACATGCGATTTGACTGGCCTTCACAGCCTGGCCATTGTAGCATTATACAGGGTTACTTTGTTGCAGCCTGATGTCATTTACAAGTAATTTAATGAAGGTAAACACACTGGACGTCTGTGCGTGATGGCACAGCACTCTGGTGAAGCACTTCTTCAATCTGATTAACATACAGCATGTGCGTTCAGGTGGCTGTAGGGATTTAATGAACTGATGGAGGAGCTTTTAACGTGCAGTACTGCAAGAATTTCCATTATAATTTGTAGGCATATGTAAAATAATTTACAGAGCTTTTGATTTGCTGAGACTTTCACTTTCCACACATTCAGCTGTTTCTATGCTAATTTACATGTCTCTGCACCTAAGACCCACAGACCCATTTACAAACAGCAAATGACGCTTGCTCATCATAGGAATAGAAAACATGATAACACACTTTCATAATAACATTGGCATCTTCCAAATAGTAGCATGGTGGAAAACTGTAATTGCTTTGAAGTTGTGAATGCCACCTTTAACAGATACCAATTGCTGCCAATTAAAGGGACACATGACAGCTAGTAGCAATGGTGCTGCAAGACAAGGCTAGAGATAAAGTTGCCTACGCAGTTAAAGAGAGGTGACCCATGCGTGTCCACAAACACCAGCTGACGGGGTGAAATCAATTTAAACACAAAAGACTCCCAAAACATTTAGTGTTAGTAAAAGAAAAAATACTGTTGTTATGCTGTAACTAAGAGCACCGTGTGCTAACTTTGGTTAATATGTTTGTAACATCGGTGCCTTTTTTGCCTTTTTCTCAAATTATGTGAGACACTGGTTATTTGTGCCAGGAATGCTAAATTAATACAGAACTGAAAGCTTTGTCCAGATAATCTGGAGCAAAGAGGCAATTATGGAAACAATCTTCAAACATTTGAAACACACCCCACCTTCTGCCACTATGCAAAATTAAAGGCACTCGATCGTAGTTGTGGGACCTTTCATTATGCATTTTTGCCAGATTTTTCACAGTGTGGTCGAGGGGGGGTTGTTGTTGGTCTAGTCTCGAGAGATGGAGGTAGCCGCAGTGGGAATGTAAACAAAGTGATAATTAGCCAATTAGCACCTGGACTATTCTTACACCTGAGTCATATGTTTTTAACAGAAATTTTATAACTTACACCTATGTTAAGTTAGGTTACATTTAGAATTAACTGATGTTGGCAAATGGTCATTTATTGATAATGTGATGAAGGACACAGGTCAGCGTGTCCACTCTGAGCAGCCTGCAAATACACAGCCATACACACAGCGGTGCAGAGGTGGTAGAAGTACTCAAGTAAAAGTATTGGCCTAGGAAATACCTCAATATAAGTACTACTTTAAATATTTTACTCAAGAAATTGCAGATTATCTACATTTTATTGTAGTATTTTTAAAAAGTATAAAAGTATTTTAAACAATACTGGTAGTGGTAATCATGGTAATTATGTTAAAGGATGCACAGTAATTAATAATAATAATAAGTGTCAAAAATCATTATTGGGAGCCAATGTTAGCTATTTTCTGTACTGACAGGTGTTTAAATCAAAATGATGTATCAGCATTTTAATAAACAATATTTTTACATGACCGTCAGGTGGTATTAATGTTGTGGCTGATTGGTGTAGGTTTTGGGGTACACAATCAGTTAATACACGTTCTTTCATCATCCCAAATAGTAACATACTGAAAATGATGTTGCAAACGTTTGCTTCCCCCTTGATAAAATAATAGCTTTAATTTGTAATTCTACTAGTAATAATTGTACTAGCTGAATGTCCATTAAATCATATGTTAAAGGAAAATAATTTCCATTCACATGTCTACTCTTCACATGTCTACTCACACATTTCAAAAAAAAGGGAATGCAAAACTTTGCACCCACCTGTAATTCACAAAGGGTGAAGCAAATGATATGGGCTGGTCATTGTCCAACAGGCTACTGTTTGGTGACTGACCAAAATCACCCCCTACTTACTGTGTACAGCAATATATTGTGTATTCTCCATTTTGCAATAGTGTCCAAATGTTGAGTTTGTAAATCTATCCACTATATTATTTGCAGTCGAAACCCCTACAATTAAATGGATAAAAGTAGTGTTAACAATGCAGTGCTTCCCATATTATATATGATTAAATTACTTTTACGCAGTTCAAACTGCTGTTAATGATGACACAACATAACAACAGGTAATAAGTGCACATTAGTTGTCCACCAATCTCACAGTTGTTGGTTCAATCCCCGGCTCATCTGGTGACATGTCGAAGTGTCCTTGAGCAAGACACTGAACCCCAACTTAGTTGCTCCCGGTGAGTGTTGGCCAGCTGCATAGCAGCTCCCCCATCAGTGTATGAGTGTGTGTGTGTGATTGTGAGTGTGAATGGGTGAATAAGAAGCAGTGTAAAGCGGTTTGAGTGTCAATAGGTAGAAAAGTGCTATATAAGTGCAGACCATTTACCATTTAGACCATTTAATAAATGAGGGAATATTGAGGGACTCAAGACTTTTAGGTCCATCCACCCGTCCATTCAGGGCCAAGGCTGGAGTCATTCGCAGGATAACCGGAGTACCCGCAAGAAACCCACACAGGTACGGAGAGAACACGCAGCTTCCACATAGAAAGGCTGCAGCCGGCCGGGGATTCGAAACAGGGACCTTCTAGCTGTAGAATTCCACCAATTCCACCATTTTGTGCCAGTGGTTTTCTACAGTGGCCCCTTATCAATCATAGGATCACAGCCTGACTTCGCTGGTCATTTTGTCAAAGTGTCCTTGGGAAAGACACTGAAAACGGCCAAACTCCAGCTTTTAAGATTGTGCAAGCGAATAAATGCAGGTCCCAATCCTGGTAGAAATTAGGGAGGGTTCCTTTAGGGAGGTCATCTTTCAGTGAATGTTCAGACCACATGATCTGCTGTGGCGATCAATAACTCATAGGACAATGTTCTACCAAAAATGAAAATGAAAATTACCTTTTTTCCATTTCAAAATCTATCCATCCATCCATTATCTGTAACCACTTATCCTATGCAGGGTTAAGGGGGGCTGGGTTCACTGTAACGGTTTTAAAGGCTTGTACCTTCAACGACCCTTATGATCCAGGCATTTTTGGACCATAGAAATACATCTTCCTGTAAGCAAAGGAAACTAGTGGTATTCTTGGAGTTTTAGCCTCCACGGAGCATATTCTTGCCACAAGATCGATTTTGCTCTTCCTTTACCTTTATCAATCTGTCTCTCCCACCATTTGAAACCCTCTTCCACTCCATCTATCACTCTCTATTCTACCCTCCCATTTATTCTGCCTTCTCTCGATCTATCTTCCTCCGTCTCTTTTGCTATCATTTATCTCTCCTCTCTTTCTTCAATTTGTCTCCCCTCTGTCTCTCAGTGTATTAAAATGCCTCATTCTCTGCTCACACACCGCAGCTTTTGTTACCTTGGTCATACCTACAAAGCATCCCATTAGCTCTGAGGAGATCAATCTGTCTGTCCTTACCTTCCTCTGTTTGTCTCAGTATGGGATTAAGGGATCATTCCTTCTCCCCAACTGAAAGTAAGTCTATTTGTCCAGTTAAGACAAGAGGTGAGAGCAGCATTAAGGTCTTTAAACTGTAGGAGCGAAAATAAAAAGGTTAGCTGGTAGGGGGTCTCAAAAAATCCTGAGCTGTGTAGGGCACTGTTTGCCTCAGCATGTTGATTCTAGCATTAAATACTTACCTTGAACGTGTCTACTGCCGCATGTTCATTCTCTTCTAGGGTTTGTTGGTGGGGGTGGGCAAAGCTGGAAATGCATTTTTTCCCCCTTTTTTTCACTCTCAGTGAGCTCTTGTAATCGGTTAGATGATAGAACAGTATCAAGGTGGAGACAAAAAGGGAACATGATAAAAGTTGTTTCCAGTGTTTATACAGTATAAGAATCCCACTTGGATAAACCTGCTCAGCCTCCTACTGCTGTCTCCTGCATGTTTCTGCAATCTGCTGTAGTGGTTATGGATTTGTTCGTCCATCCAGTCCAGGAATCTTCTTCCTATACTCTGGTCTTTTTTGTTTTCCTCAAACATCTTCAATCATTTCATCTGTCAGAACTTTCAGATCTTTTGATTCCCCCAGTTTTCATCAGGGGTTTTTTCTGTCTTGTTTCACACATATTCTGAATTTTTTCGAGACGTCCTGGCTGCTTAGTATTTACGTCCTTTGGCAACTGTTAGCACATTGCTACCTGTGCTGCCAGTTTATCCTTATTTAGGAATTTCTCTGTCTTTCCATCCTTCTTTGTCTCTTTTTCAGTCTCTCTGAAATCCAGTGTAAGAGTCTGAATTGTTATGTCAGAAAGTCTGATGTGGTCAGTCTTCTTCTCACTGGAGATGGGGGCTGCAGAGCCTGTAGCAGGATGCCTGCCCTCTGTTGACAGATTCCTGCTCCATTAAGGTTCCTAACTTTAATTTTGTTAAAGTGAAAAGATGTTGTCTCTGAAGAGTTTGTTTGCTCTGGACTGAAAAGAACTCTTTCCTTTATCTCCATGATGGAAAAGTATTTGTCTTCCTGCTAGATTTTCCTGCTAGATCTTAAACACATTCTCACTAAACAAGTTTATAATAATCTACCCTTAAAAATTGACTTCCAAAAATGAAAAAGGTTGTTTTAGAAAATTACGGAGCCTTTTTAAAATAAGGTCTGTGTCAATTAGAAAATCAATCCATCCTTTAACTTTATTGTTTCCCATTTCATACCGTTTTTTAATATATATATATATATATATATATATATATATATATATATATATATATATATATATATATATATATATATATATATATATATATATATATATATATATTAATAAATATTTAACAAAAACTACTGATTACCATCCAATCTTTGCCAAACCCTGTGTGTTGGTTTCCCTCGGTGTGGCAGACAATCTTGGTGGTCGGTGGAGGGACATGTTTGGACTGAGGTGTGAACAGCTGAGTTTGTTAATTTTGCATCCATGAAGTCTCCAAGTTTTTCAGTCATGTGTTTGCGATCACTGCTCTAAAGAAAGCGACTCCTGTCTATGCCTGTGTGTTCAATGGGTGGGGTTTAAATCACCTCTGTGTAAGGATTTATCATGATCTCACAGTTGTCAGTTACACTTTCCATATGATGATAATTAGAATCATCAATGATTCCATGCAAACACAAAGTGGTAGCTTTCTGTAGTTGTGAGGACATAATGCATCACCTATCCCCTCCATACTAACCTTCTCCATCATAACTAAATGTCTAACCGCCACCCTCGTCCTAACCTAAGCCTAATTCAGACAGTAACCCTAAAACCCAGTCTTAGAGGTGTATTCCTTGATCCTGGCAAGACTTACTTGAACTCTGCAGCCAAAGATAAACTCAATTTTCCTTCAGTAATGATGCACAGATGTTGTTATGGCAACAGTACCAGCTGTTTGGGCAAAAACTTCATCCAAGATTCATTAAACATCGTTATCAAGCTCAATATGAAGTTAGCTGTGGCCAAATAAGAGCTTACAGGAGCCACTAAGTACAGTTGGTGCTGTCAGAGTTCACAGTAACATTCAGAGGTATACCCGCTCCACACTGGGGAGACAGGAGCCATCTTGTCATCTGTGCCTACTACAGTGCTTTAGCTGCAATTTGTTTAAAATCTTTAAAACTGATGTTGATGGGAATAGATGAAGTGGAGGGACCCTACTTGGAGAAAAAGAATCGCATTAGCAAAAGCAACAGTATTTAGAAAACTAATAACAATACATGCGTAAGTGGCTCCACACAAGATCAACTCATTTGAATACAGTCTTATTTGCTGACTTACTGGCAGCACTAACCGTCCTTAGCGACATTTTTCACAATGTTAACCGAAAGTCAAAACTGCATCCACATTACCAACAGGAAGACAAGGGAAATCTCCCACCACTGTAGCAAGCACGGGCAAACAGACTATCCATTTCTAGATAGCGCCAGCTTCCCCCAACAGTTAAAAAAATACAGATTAAGTACTTGTAGCAGATTTAATAAGAAATCTCAATTTACCTGCGAACATGTGTTAGTAGTGTTAAAAGGTGAGGTTTAACAGGATGCATTTCTTGTGCTACACACAAATCAAAACATATACAGAAATTTACTTGGTGAGACACTTGGAAAGACATCATGCCCTTTGACTCGGTAACCAAGGCCGAAACAAGCTCAAGCTGTGTAGAGCATACAGAGAGCATAGGGAAAAATACAGTGGAGAAAGAAACCTAAAAAAATGAATAAAACATCGGAATATATTTTCTCACATCATTCATCCTTAATAAGTAGCAACTCTAATACATAAATATGACTCTGCATTTCCATATGTTTATCACTTGTCTCTGCATTTTGATCTACTTCTCAGTATGTTTTTTCTGACTGACAGCATGTCAAGCTTAATCCACAGATAGTAGATTGGTAATAAATTGTCTTTTTCTTACATCAGTTTCTATATTTTAGTCATCTCACTCTGGAAAATGAGGCTGACTGATTTCTTTTTCATAGTATTTAGCAATATTGCAAATTAATGTGGTCATTTAAATAAAATGCGTATTGGTTGTTTGTCAACTGGCTAAGGAATTAATCATTTCTGTTATTACAGCTTGAATGGAGTCATTTGTTGATTTAGGCTCCAATAAAGTTGTAGGATAAACACTCAATAAGATGATGGCTCCATGTTTATGATTGATTATCTGAACCCTGCTTGACGGACCTAAATTTTAGAGATTGGGGGATGAAAGGTTTTTTAAGCTTTTGAGCCCTTCTTCCCGATTGTCCTGAAAACAGATTGTAAACTTTAAAGCCTCAAAGACAGACCCAAGCAGTGACATCTAGTGATCGGGTGCACATTTTAGCAGCCACGAACATCCAATGACTCACACATCTTGTTGATTCCATTTCTAACACAAAAGCAATAAAGGCAGCTGTGTCTTCATTCTGTCATTCATAATTGTGCACAAATGAGAGTGTTACAAAAATTTGAAATGTCAATGTGTTGTCCTGCTACTAATAATTGCTTGAAACGTGATTTAGATTGATATGACAGGTTTGTGCTGTGAGATGAGATCACTGATATGAGGTATTTAAACAGCAGTGTTTTGCAGGTATGGCTAAAGGTTTGTGAGAAGTTCTTATGCATTTCAGTGGACACCACATATAGATTGAAGCAACTTCAAAGTATTGAATCAGTAACCTGACTTCCGATGTTTCACTGTGAGATACGAAGCCTCAAATGTCATCGGTCACCTGATCTTGGAGATTTCATACAATTCTCAACAGTGTTTCAAACTGGTCTGCTTCAACAGAGTGAAACGGGTTTCTGAGCCTCAGTGTCAAACATCTCATCTCTGTTAAATTTCTGCATTTTGAATATTTCTGACCTGCTTCAGATATATAACTATAGACTCTAATTTATGGATTGGTGACTTTGCTTTGGTAAATATATAAGGTTATCAGATCTGACCCTGTGTTTTCTGAATCTGACTCTGTGCTCTGCCTATTGGAAATCTGATTCTTGGATTTGGATCGTGTCAGGACGCTAACCTGATTGTCCTCTGCCCTAGTTTGTCTCCGTCTCATTGTGTTTTTTTTTTTTTTAAGCCAATCCTGTATACTACCTCAACCCTTGCCTCTAGACCCACCCTGATTACTCACAGAATCCTGGACCCAACAGACTGCTAGGACACCAGGTTTGGCTCACAGACCTGGAAATCATCCGTGTGATTAAGCGTGGATTTGCTCTCGACTCTCGACCAGTGCGCTTACCGGCCTACTAATATCTTTGCAGCGAGTGAGTAACCCCACTTTGCATTTAGAATACTTACCTGTCAATTTCAATCTCAGCATTGCCAAAATTAGGAGCATCCTGTCTCAAAGTAATATCGAAAAAACTACACCATGCATTTGTTACTTCTAGGTTGGACTACTGTAATTTCAGGATGCCCCAGTAACTCCCTAAAGAGCCTGCAATTAATCCAAAATGCTGCAGCAAGAGTGCTGACTGGAACTAGCAAGAGAGATCATATTTCACCCTCACTAGCTTCTCTCCATTGGCTTCCCATAAAATTTAGAATAGAATTTAAAACCCTGCTTCTTACATATAAAGCTCTGAATGGTCAGGCTCCATCATATATAGAAGACCTCATAGCACCATATCATCCCAGTAGACCACTTCAATCTCAGAATGCAGGCGTACATGTGGTTCCCAGAATTCCCAAAGGTAGAATGGGAGGCAGAGGCCTTAGCTATCAAGCTCCTCTCCTGTGGAAGTAGCTCCCGGTTCATATTCAGGAAGAAGACACCCTCTCTACTTTTAAGTCTAGACTTAAAACCTTCCTCTTTGATAAAGCTTGTATTTAGTTGGTTGGTTGGTTGGTTAGTTATACTTAAGCTGATTTAGGCTTAGACTGCTGGGGGACCCACCCCCTTTCCTCCTTTCTTCCCTCTCTGCTCTCTTCTCACCCCAAATTTGTCCCCGTAGCATAAAACTTTGTGTCCTTTTTTGTCTCCCATAGTTGTCTGTCTCCTTTTCTCTGTTCTTTTCTGCCGGCGTTGGAGCTGTGCACAGCCACTGGTCCTACCGACCAACCAGATGTTTTGTTGTTGCTTTTTGTTGCTCCTTTCTTTTTTCTCTCCACTTTCCACTCACCCAAACCGGTCAAGGCAGATGGCCGCCCACCCTGAGCCTGGTTCTGCTGGAGGTTTCTTCCATTAGAGGGAGTTTTTTACTCTCCACTGTTGCCTAGGGCTTGCTCAAGGTGTATTTGTTGGTTTTTCTCTATATCTTTATAGATTTTATTATGTAAAGTGCCTTGAGATGACTATATAAACAAAGTCGAATTGTTTTTAAGTCTACCCGTTGGGCATTTTTCTGATAGTGGAGGGTGAATGAATCTGCCTATGTGAATATTACTTCTGGTGACAAGAATTGGGGCTACTGTTTTTGTTGGCTTCAGGTTTGAGCAATCTAAGTATTAAGAGTGAGTTGTCCACTAACTGCAAATTTGGCAGTTTGATTCCTGTCTCTTTAACTACAAAGGTGCTCGAAAGTTTGTAATTCCTTTATAATATTTTCTTGATTACTTGATTTTCATGCAACTTCTATAAGCAGATTTTAAAAAACCCAGTTACACAAATGAGACAAAACAACCAGTCTATTTAGTGTGGAAATGTATTTTGCATATGCAAAAGTACGTGAACCTCAAGAATTATCAGTTCATTTAATTTATTAATACTTTTTCATAGATTTCAAACATACTTCTTTCAGGTTGTCATAATGGTTTATTGCTTGTGTAAAATATTTAATTTGACCCATTTTGGAATAAGGCTGTAACATAACAACATGTAGAAAGTGTAGAAAGAACATACTAAGTTCAGTGAATACATTTCAGAGGCACGTTATTTGATCAAAAAAAGCAAAATGTGGGTTAAAATTATCACAGCTAGATCTCAAGAACACAGCTATGTGGAACTGTGTCATGGCTCAAACTAAATAGATTTTTGTCGAAAACGTTGATTTCCAAGCTGAGAGGCATTACAAAAACATTTTTGAAGAGTTTGGACTCCTGCAGTCAACTGTCAGGCAGATCATGTACAAACATGCAATGCCGTTGTTACCGTCTCCCAGGAGTGGGTTAGCAATTAGGATCACACCAGGGGCAAGGTGTGTGATATTCCAGAAGGTCACAAGAAACCACAGGGTTTGTAGGAGACTAAAAGCCTCTATTGTAGTGAATAATAGCGGTGTTCATGAGTGCACAGTTCAGTCCGCCACTAAATGATGTGGTACAATTGCAAAGAGCAAGTCTTACCATACTAAAACATAAAGGTTTTCATTATTGAGACATCATGACTCAAACACTCTGTAAAAATGCTGCTTAGCAGTACTTGTACCTGTCAGGTTAAACAGCAATTTTTACAATCTTGCACATTTCAGAACCAAAAAAAAAAAAGTTAACCTGGTACCAGTACAATGTTTGTCTGTGGGAATGGTGTTGCTTTCCTTATAGACCTTTTTTTTTTTTTTTTCTTGCAATGTATTACTCTGCAAATTATGGCCAAATAATTTCACTTTGGTCTTATCAGACAACGTAATCTGGTAATCATTTGGTTTGTTTACATGCTTCTTAGCATTCTCTAAGTTTGCTTTCTTGTGTCTAAAAGTAATAAATAGTTCCACTGCTTTTCTCCCAAGCAATTCATACATGCAGACTACACTTAACTGCAGACTTTTATTCTAGTTGTCTTTGTCAGATCCCCTGCTGTTTGTTTTGGGTTCTTACGTAGCTCTTTCTTGCGCCTCATTTAGGTATTTTTCTTGATCTTCCGCTTCTTAGTGTGTCCATGTTTTTTTGCATTTCTACATTTGTGTCTTCATAGCTGGTACTGTATCTCTAAACAATGAATTTGTTTCATACCCTTCTCCAGCTTTACAAAGGTTTGCTATGTTTGGTCTCTTAAGAGCTGTTTTCCTGATCCTACTGTGTAATGCTTTTAAGAGCAAATGGAGTTTATTATTTACTCCTCACAGATTTCTGCCGTTCTCCACCTGGCTCTTCACTGTGGGAGTATAGCCTTCTACCAGTAGCATGTCCAGTTTGCATCTCAAGCACCAGCCTGGCTGAAGCAGTTCAACCAGGGCACCACGATCAAGAGGTGCCAGGTGTTTGTTCCAGCTTTCCTCAAGACATTTGTTTGTAGGTTCCCTGTGCCAAAAGACTCAGTGTCCTCCCTGAAGGTACACTGCCCAGTAGCGCTCTTCTCAATAATGGCAAAATGGGGGGATTGCGTGCAGGTGTTGCCGCCGCTTCAGATCCAGGTGTGCTAAAAATCAAAAGACACGCACACTTATACCCAAAAACAGACAGGGAGTGGGGGAAAGAAGGGGAGAGGAAGATGGAAGATGGTGCTGTGACACAGCATGATGTAGTAGTATTGGATCTCATCACAGCTCACCAGGCAGCTTACAGGCAGGAAGTGGAGAGTCTGAGAAGGTGGTGCAAGGAGCACAACCTTACGCTTAATGTCAGGAAAAAACAAAGAGATTGTTGTATACTTCCATAGGTTGTGCATCCCCCTCTTCGTTGATAAAGTACGTAATCAGCTGCACCAAGTACCTTCAGGTACATCAGTCTGACACGCTGATATGGTGCGACAACAACCTGAGCATCATTCAAACAGTCCACCAGTGCCTGAACTTCCTGAGGAAACTCAAGAAAGCAGGACTGCGCTCAGGACAAGACATCCTCAGCTCCTTCTACAGGTGTGCAGTGGGGAGGATGCTGACCACCTCAGGCACTGTGTGGCATGCCAGCTGTACAGTGCTAGAGAGGAAGGCTCTGCAACAGAGCACAAAGAAGATGATAGGGTGCATCCTGCTCCCTATCTCGGACCTGTATATACACGGCAAACCGACTGTTTGCAGCCCTGCCCTCAGGCAGGAGACTGCGCAGCATCTGGGCTAAAACCAGAAGATTCTGTCAGGCTCATGAATAGCTCCTACTCTTTAAAATGTTCTCAATCTTTGACTTCAAATTTGACTGCAACACTTTCTGCTATTGTGTCATCTCTTATTTACTGATATATTATTTATTTTTGAATGATTTAACCATCATATCATTGAGTTTTATTCAGTTTTGGTGGAGATTACATTTTGACCTCTTTTCTGATATTGATTCTACACCGCTTCTCAGCAACAGGGGCATCCTACCTGTCCATGATTGGCCAATACACGTTGCCATCGGTTTAGGCATAGGACTAGGATTAGTCGAGGTGAGAATGTCAGTGAGGGCCTCCACTGAATAGAGGCGCAAAAAGTTAAGAGACAAGTGAAAGAAAAGCGTCAAAATTGTAAGTCACTGTGTCATGGCTGGATTGAAGGTTGAAACCTACTACCTGCTACTTTAATATCTAAATTAATTGTAATGGATAACTAATTTATAATAAAACTTAAACATGAGGATACCACTGATTTGTCACCACTGTATGTCTTTTTCTTTTCTCTCTTCACTTTCCACTCACCCTAACCGGTCGAGGCAGATGTCCGTCCACCCTGAGCCTGGTTCTGCTGGAGGTTTCTTCCGTTAAAGGGAGTTTTTCCTCTCCACTGTTGCCTATGGCTTGCTCCAGGGGGAATTGTTGGGTTCTCTTTATACATCTTTATAATCTTGACTTTATTCTGTAAAGTGCCCTGAGATGACTTTGTTGTGAATTGGCGCTATATAAATAAAGTTGAATTGAATTGAATTGATTTGTACATTTTACAAGTTAATCATAATTAACTATCCCTTTTCTATAATGTAGTTCTATTTATTGATTGAGTGAATTCAGCGTTTTTTCAGCTTCATGTTACTTATTGGCGTATCTGAAAGACAAAAAAATGAATCTCAGGCCATTCAAGCACTATAGCTGACTTCCATCTCTCTATTCAGACCTTCAGAGCCTTGGCACATCAGGCATAGCCCCACTCTATCCATTCTCTCCTCCCACTCTATGACCTGGTGCATATTTCACTCCTTTCATATCGAATTCAATGTCACTTTTTTATTTAATATAATCACCATGTCCAACTTGTCTCCCAATTTTAAGGCCTTCAACACTAAACACCAGCGCTGACTCCGCCACCTGATTCTGATCTCAGACCTCTTCTCTCACTGCATCAATACCCTCTGCTCTAACCTCTTCCCAGCCCACCAAGCCCTCATGTTAGAGTGCATGTTTCTATTAGCCTTCTTTGGCTTCCTTCGATGCTCCAAATTCACCACTTCCAGACTGAGCAGCCACCCTTGCCTATCTGACCTCCACCCCATTTCAGAAGGATATGTTGCATTCATTCTCTAAAAAAGCAAAACCAGCCAAGCTGGAAATCTTCTCTTTATCCTCTATTTCAAACTGAACTCACAACTAAGCCCTTACAAGCCTCTTTCTCCCCCTCTGCATAACAGGATGAGCCAAAACGCCTCCCTCCAGTACCTGCTATTTATCACAGAGACTTCTCAAGCTGCCACCCGTAAATGGTTTCTTCACGGGAATCTCCGGCCAGTCTTTCTGCATTGGAGGTGCCACCACTGGGTCTGGCTCTGGGGTCTCAGATCATTTAATCAGAGCTGCTGGTCCTCCCAAGTCTACAAGCTTTATAACTGCCTCAACCTACAAGATGTTTGTCCTCTAATCTAATCTCAGCTCCTGGGAAGATTGGAGTTCTACCAGACCCGAATGCAGCAGTGGCTCTCTCCAAAATCTTTCCCACACTTGCCGTCACAGCCTTTCCTCTCAAGCTGCACACACCAAACCTCAATAGATTCCAAACCATGTCAGATTCTTGCTTGTGAAATGAAAATTATCTATCTGAAGCTCAGAAGTGAACCTTGCCTCAAATGTTTTAGCCAAGCACACTGCTTCTAAAGCTATTTCTACTCCCCTCCACTTTTTCACTCAACTTATTTGAATAATGGGCACCACTTCTAGTTAATTCAGTTCCTCAAGACACCCTCCCATCGCGCCATAGTTGAATGCAAACAGAAAGATAGGAACATGTGGTAAATACCCCTAATCACCATCTTAAAACCACTTTCAGACATGTACACCAGAGAACCACCACAACCTGGTGGTGGTTTTATCTTCACAGTAGCAAAAGTTAATCTCTGAATCTAATCTTTTCTAAGTCCATTTTGCATTCTTCTTATGTCACTTTAATAAAAAGATCGACTTTCAGGGTTAGTTTTTTTTTTTTAAGTGGACCCAAGAGCAACGAGGGGAGAGGGGTTCGGTTAGATGAATGTTTTAATGATTTTAACAGAGGACAGGGAAAAACAACCAACATAAACTCATTCCTATTAAGGAGGACAAAACTGGCAAACTGGAAGTGAAATTAAAGGCCAGATCATGACATTGACTAGGAGTTCATACCATTTTTTAAATTCAATTCAATTCAACTATATTTATATTTATATAGCGCCAATTCACAACAAAGTTATCTCAGGGCACTTTACAGAATAAAGTCAAGACTATAAAGATGTAGAAAGAAAACCCAACAATTCCCCCTGGAGCAAGCCACAGGCAACAGTGGAGAGGAAAAAGTGTCAAAGTGTTCAAAGTGTCATAGGATTAAAGTTGTTATCTTTTTGCAGTATATGATATGTCTGACAACATAACCTAAAGCACGTTTATTTTGGGGTTCATGTATCTGCGTCAGGTGAATTTCCAAATTGTTTATTTGTGTGTTGCATCTTAATGTTAAATGGCTGGGTTCTGCTGTAGGGGCTGCGGTAGGATGTGTCATTAAATCAGCATTTAACCTGAGCTGTGTTCAGGGTGGGCAGTTGATGGAATTGTTCTTACCTTATTGGAGTGACACAGCATGTGATCATGTCGTGCATTGTCTTGATTATACAAGAAAACGCCCTATACAGTGATTCACATTCTTAGTGTTTCAGTTACCGTGCAAACATGTGAACCACATGGGGCAAATGAAATGTAATCAAATCTTTAATCTGGGACTTTTGTCCCATTCAAAAATAACAAAAGATAATTAGTGGAGTTGCACTGTACACAATGGCTACATTTTGCGTTTGCATTGTGCCTGGATGCTAGTGCCTCCACAATAACTACAGTTGTTATTTACTGCTGCTGATTATTATGAACACAAATCAATACAGATGCATAAAACAAGATTTAAAAGCCATGTACTGCACTGTACCGTATGTGTTGATGTTATACCACCGAAACATTCAGATATCACAAGACGACTAACTAGTGCTAGACTTGCTACACAGTTACTGTAGTATTTTGGCCTGTTACGTTTGGATCAGTGAAGAAGATCTAAATCAGAAGCGACTAATTATGTGTGTGAGAATGCTGTGGGTGTAGATATCCTGATTAGAATCTGTTGTGTTGTTTCATTCATGAGGATGTTCTTATTTTAATCTTGTTATTCCCTCTGCTGCTATGTACTCAACATGTGCAAATGAGGTACAAACTAAGTGTAAATGTCACCAGCGAGGTGGATGCTAATGGAGCACAGAGTTTAAGTCTGTCAGACGTCCAATTGTGGTTCTATACATACATGTATTTTGGATCGATTTTGTGGCATTAATCTTGCATTTAATCAGACTGTTTGGTGGTAATTCAGATATTATTTTTTGTATTTGGTTTAAATTAATGAAATAAATTACAAACAAACCAAGATGGCCAGCTGCACAGCAGCTCCCCATCTGTGTGTGTGATTGTGAGTGCGAATGAGAAGCAGTGTAAACCGCTTTCTGTACCAATAGGTAGGAAAGCGCAGCATAGTTGCAGACCATTTACATACATTTGATTAAGTAAAACCAACGACAGATATTAAACATAAGTGTGTAGGTGTCTCAAAACTGTTTCTCGCCAGTGTACGTTCTCTAAAAATGGTATTTCTATTGTATTTAAGTACAGTTTCCGTGAGCAAACATTTTAGAATTCTATACAATGCTGGGTATCTCAACACATTCTCATCCCACATCGTCATGGTGTCAAAGGTGTCAGTTTGTGCTGCTTTTTTACATCTTTACTATTTACTTCTATAAATGTACAAAATATTGAACTTTTTGCTGGTAATAAATGTAGAAGTCAAGTCCAAATTTGTTTGGTATGTGCCTCATAAATCAAGTTCCTGCTGACATCTAAAATATTCATGTCCTGCTAAGTTTAACTCATATATGATTCAAGGAGAACACCACAACATGAACATTGTTACTTCTTTTTGTCAAAAAAACAGCACCTGTGAATTAGGAGAAAAAGAAGCTAGTAAATTTCTAACCTCAGTGCTTTTGACAATACTGATCAGTGGTGGAAGAAGTACTTCTTCTTAAGCAAAAGTGCAATCACCACAGTGTTGAAGAACTTTGTTACAAGTGAAAGTCCTCTCTACAACACCTTTCCTTTTAATTATTCCTTTTCATTGTTTATAAAATGATTGTTGCACTAATTGTTGCAGTTTTCCAAGTGGAATATTTGTCAATTCTTGCTGAATACAAGACTTCAGCAGCTCAACATTTTGTAGCCGCAGTTGTCTAATTCCGTCCTTCATGGTGCTCGATACATTACCAATAGGAGACAGATGTGGACTGCATGCTGGCCAGTCAAACACACTCTATCACTCTGTCTATAAAACCATGCTGTGGAAGCACATGTACAATGAGGCCTGGCATTGTTCTGCTGAAATATCAACAGGACCTTTGCTTTAATCGTAAGATGTCTCCCCAAAATCCCAATATTCTTCTTTATTCTTTATTCTTCTTTTTTTGGATTCTTTACTGAAACCTTGATTGTTTTATTTTTACTGAGCTTTAGATTTTTGACAGATGGCCTCACATTTGTCTCTAGAATCCTGACGAGTCACTTCCTGTTCCTGTTTCCTTCGTCCAGATTTACCACTCATCGCCACTCTTTACTATTTGAGTTCGGCTTTGCCCACAGATCCTGGCCAGATTGTCAGCATTTCCTTTCCAGCCCTCATCAAGTTCATCATTCCTGTCTACGATTCGGGCCACGGTACATTTATCAACCGGCCTCTGCCTGCCCCTCTGGTTTTGTGAGTAACCGCTTCCTATTGACTCTCTGCTCCCGACCGAATGAATGACTAAGGTTTCTGAGTACTGTTATCTGCCCACGAGGAATCAAGATTATCACGAGCCCATGTAACCACGATTATAAGGAGATTTACCACGTCATGTATATGCTTCAATCAAGCCATGTTCACGTTTTTACCAAGCCATTTGATTATCCCACTACTACTTTATACGGGGCTCAGATGAGTATCCATCATGTGTTCAAGTATTCCATGGTTACCTGTATCAAGTATTAAGGACTGGACCAAGTAAACATCCACTGGAAGGATTCTCATGTGTACCAATGTTAGGAACCAAGTTTATGTCCGTAATAGAATTATGGAATCCAGAGCTAAGAGACTATCGCACTAGCACAGTGTAGTGTCACAAAAGGGATTTTGGAGTTTTTGATTTTGTTCACCATCAGGGATTGGAGATTCACCATGGCGGCATTCCACACACTCATTACCAGGTCTGCCTCTGTGTTTCCATTACATCCTTCCCAGTGGACTTTCCCCCACCTACCTTTTTCCTCAAGTTACTCATCCTTGCTGCATCTAAGGATCCTCTACCTACACTACCAGGACCATAAATTGCTCTTCCCCATAAGACCCCTGCCTCACCTCCGGACTCCATTTGTCTCTCCACTCACTCTATTAAGTCTAGTTTTATGTCTAGACCCCGTATCCCACAAGTCATTGCCAAGATGCTCATCTGCACGTTCTCTCTCATTGACTGGAGTTCAGCACCACCTAGCGAGTCGGAGGACTTACTAAATCTCTATCTTGCTTTGCAGACTACTATATTTCATAATAAACGTTATTTAAACTAGGTCCTGTGGCTGCTAAAACAAGCTCAAATCACCAACCTCCACTGCCATGGTTGACAGTGGGTATGAGGTGTTTCAGCTGAAATGCTGTGTTTGGTTTTCGACAAACGTGGTAATGGGCAATAAGGCCAATCAACTCCAATTTGGTCTCATCTGTCCATAGCACATTGGTCCGGATGTCTTGGACTTTATTCATGTTATTAGAATATGAAGCAATGAAATTACTTTGAAGCACACAAGTACTAAAAGATTTAGCACAACCACAGCTCCTACTGCTACAGACGTAATCGGAGCCACAGCAGCTTATAACTAATGTTGGTCTCACACTTCACTACAAGCTTAGAATAAATCACAACAATGGCACACATTCCAGCCATGACTTTCTGCCATTTTTCTGTCTCTGTTTCTATGTCTCAAAGCTGACCAAAGTGCATTATAGCAAGTTTGAGGTGTATACATAATATTGTTTCTGGTCAAATTTAGTTCTGTATTAGATACCATATCTTATTGGTAGAAGGATGCTGAGGTTGGAGCTGCCAGGTTAGAGGTGTTGAGGAAGACCAAGGGGGAGATTTGTTTGTAGTGAGAGAGGAGGTGTAGTTTGTTGGTGTGAGAAGAGGATGCAGAGGAGGGGTTAGATGCAGGCAGATGTAAAGGAAAAGACACGCTGAAATATCATATTTAATGCAAAATATGCTTGACTAGATTTTTTCTTTTAAAAAAAAATATTTGTCTCAGATACAGGGCTATGTTTTACTTCGCTAAAAACCCGTTTTGCAGTGTGTAGTGTTTTGAATAAGCAGTCAGTACACTGTCCTTGTTACCCTGCTCCTGGCTCTGGCACAGTGCAGTTCTTTGATGGAAACCTGCTCCTGTCCTGTGAGGTGGCCGGCTGCCCACATGAGGCTGGACCTGTTCTTAGTGTGGGTAGAGGATGCAGAGTCCTGGGGATGGATGTGGTTGGTTTGTGTGTATTGCTAAATGATTCTGTACATTCATACAAAAACAAAGCACATTTTGTGAGAAACTGTTTGACCAAGTTTAGATTATCCCTTCCTAATGTAATTTTTTTATATTGTAGTATCTTAATAATCAGTTATCTAAAAACATTGCTATGTTTATATTGTATGCAAATAAAAACCATTTTATAAAGTGTCTTGTCTACCACTTCTTGTCTGAAACTCAGGACAAAGTTTTATAACATTGCCGAATCAGTATGTCGTTAGTTTGTACTCCTCAAACGTGTTTCTCTGACAATGTCAAAAGTTACAGTACTTTAAAATATGATACACTTCCATTATTCCAAGCTAAATTGTGCCAGTCAACACAAACAAGAGAAACACCCACAACATATTAAAAGTAAGATTCTTGTTCTGTTTGTCTTTGCAGAGAAAAGAGGTTGAGCACAATCTCTGTAGCTAAGAGCTCAAACAAACTAAGGGAGTAGTGTGTGTTGACCTTGACCTTTCAACACCACATGGGGTGTGTGTGTGTTTTTGTGTGCGCTGTATCTTCCTGCCTAAAAAGATGATGGAAATGCATTCTGCATCTATTGATTTAAGAATCTCTCTCACACACAAACACACACACACAGAGATTGTGTGTCCACAGAATCTCTGATATTAGCTTTTAAAATAGTACTGTGTTTAGCGATTTTACTCATGGGGAAGTTAAACCTACTGCTTCGTTTTTTTTGAGCATGGGAATAAAGTTGTAAACAACACAAAATTCAGAAATGATGAATATGCTGAATGGTCTCTTTTTTCATGTTCTTATAATCAATGCACCTTCTAATTAGAGGATCTATGGTGAAGAATGAGAACGTTCCCAATCACAAAACATTGAAATGAACAAACAAACTTAAATTTTAGGTGTCACTTTAGGTATTTCAACTACTTCATTGTAACTAAACTGATGGGGCTCAGGACATTAATTCCTGGCAAACCATACCAATGGAGGTATGATCCCTTTTTTCTGCCCAGGGGATGTGACACTGACCAACCTCCTCACACACCACCCGCCTCACAGTAAATTCTCATTAGATTAAAGCATGCAAACTGGGAATCGAACTTCTACTTGCAAATGCTTAACTGTAGCATACTTACAATTTAGTCTGTACAACTAAAAAAAAGAATTATTTCAAACAAAGTCATTTCAAGTTAAATGTACTGTGTGCTGTCTTTCAAACAACACACTTTTTAAATTTTAATTTCCTACAAATTAGAGCGTTATTTGAGTAGTATTTAGTCATCGTTTTTTAACCACGCCCCTCTCCCCAAAATTAATAAAGTGCATTACTATTGGAACAATACTACACTATACCACAATCTTATGGCTAGACCCCCACCCTCCCAGCCTTTCCATCTAAGAACTCTTCTTTCCAATTAGCTGTAATTATCCAGTGCTCCGATCAGTTACACCATAGTGGAAAATGTTCATCACATGATACTGCATTTTATTTATTTTTTATTTGTTTGTCCTTTCGGCTTATCCCGTGAGTTCAAGGTCGCCACAGCAGATCCTGGTCCGCATTTATATTTGGCATAGGTTTTACACCCGATGCCCTTCCTGACACAACCCTCCCCAATTTCTACCGGGCTTTGGACCAGCACTGCACAGCTGGGGATGGGAATGGGCTGTTCAGTGTCTTACCCAGAGGCATTATACTGTATAAATGTGAAATATGTTTTACTTGCAGCAATGCTCTTTTGAAAAATCAAATCCTCACCACATGTCATCAGCAGAAAATGGTCAATGGCCAATTGCACCAGGATGCCTTGACCCCATTAACACTTACCTTCAGAACCCTGTTGTCACCTGCCTGAAGTTTTCCTGGGAGACTAAGCACCTTTTTGTGATTTACTACATCCCACTGGTTAAGTAGTCTCATTTTCTCATTTGTTGCCACTGTACTTGATGATTTTCTTAATTAGTTATTTCACTCAAAAACAATACTTAAAGGGGCTTTTTACCCTGCAATTACCTCTAACTTAATGAAAACTAGTAAGAAGTTACAAAATTGTGCAGTGGGTGGAGTTTAGGTCCAACCAAGGGGGAAAACCTATTTGAAGTGTCTTAGAAAACTGTTTAGCCATCATGTCTCACCAACAGGTTCTGAGCTTCTTGGCAGTGATTCTGCACGTCTCAGGAACATGATAGGAGGGATGTTCCTATCATTATTTAGTGTTTTGAATGAGGGTGTTGGAGAGTGCTGTTTAACACGTCAGTCTAAAATCTCTGTATCATCTCCAATTCAGTTCATGGTTTAGGATAAAAACATCAGAACATCTGTTCTGTAACGTGTGTATGAATCGGTGACCTAAAAAAAGAAAAAAAAAAGAAACCGTGTCCATGTTGAATGATATTATACAATTAACCTCCAGTGCCAACATGTAGTGGCAGTGCAACAAGCAACATGCCATATTTTGGTTTAGTAATCGTGAAAGTTTTTGTTTGAGAGGTCGGAGTGCTGAAACGGTGTTCACCAAGCCCAATTTCCCATCAAGGATTTAAACTTAAAGGTCTACTTTAATCAGATCAGAAAACTGTTTTTGTAACGGTCATAAACTTTTTGGAAGCCACTGACAAGCAATGTCACCCTAACAGCAGGCATGCCAGGAATCAGAAAATACTTGTGTGTGATGTTTTGTAAGGCAATGACAAAGGAGGTTTTGGAGAGATAATACTGGTGTCAAACTGGCTGCTGAGTCAGGATAATATAATGAGAGTGTTTTCCATCCTTCAAGAAAAGTCATTCTAAAATTTGATCTTCCTTTTGTTATCCACAAGTACCACCGATCAAAGTCATGACACATTCGGGAGCACTGGACAATTGAAACTATCTACTCTCTACTATTGGGTCTCATTCTGTCATTGGTTCCAGCATTAAAACAAAAGATTTCATTTTTTAAATTGACACTGTGGAATGGAAATAGTGTTATACACAGTTATGGAGAGTGTGCGCACATGTGGGTCACCACATGTAACACGTCCCAGTTTATAGCGGGTTAAATCCCGCCATGATTTGATGGCTGTGCAACTGGGGGAAAAAAATTACATCTTGAGGGGATCGCTATAAACACATCGAAAGTCTACAGGGCAGAACCTGTTGTCTAGGAAATGCATCTTGGGAGCAAATCTATTTCCTAAAATTATATTTCTATACAACTGAACTCTAAACACAGTTGTTTTCGTGGTAAACAAAATGCACTGGATGGATGATGATCTGATGCCAAATATTTTTTGAATGAATGAAGCCCCTTGAGGAGGGTAGGAGGTGACAAAGGACAAGACTGTTAATGTACATCACAGACCAGGATTTTAAGTGGTTAAGTTTTGGCAAGAAAATTAAAAGTAAATGAACATCGTGTGTTCAACCATAAGCAATTGTTAGAAAGTTTTAATTTATGTTAATCATCAACATATCCTCATACATTAGTGTGATCCAGTTGGTAATCACATTCACACGTCATGAACAGTTGTCAAATCTGATCATAACTCAGCTTTTTCCTGTTGCTCCTACACTAAGATGTGTATTTTTGCTATGTGCTAATACACAACACCTTCTCATCCCACAGCGTCAGATATTGACACTTCCTAAGGCATTAAATTTTGCCACTTTGTACATCCTCTGGCATATCGTGTTGACGCCACAGGTGCTCTTTGGCGTTACTATTGGGAAAAACCTGCATTTGTGTGAGGGAAAACAACTTCAGGTCAAAGTTAAGTTAGGAGAAAAATTACATTAAAACAAAAATGCTAAGAACAGTGACGGTAACACATGTACTTCTTTACTATAATAATCACGTACGCAATGTTGTGTTGTGATTATCATTAAAGTACAAAACATCTCGCACTAGAGTCCTACCCTGGTCAACTGTGAAAAGGTCCTTGGTCTGGCTGTACCATCCACCACCTCTGTCCACATCCCTATGACACTTATTCACTTCATAATCTACGTCATTGCTTTAGGCGTGAAATATCGAAGCGTCTGGGTTTTCACTGTACTACACTGAAGCTCAGAGTGTCGATGACCGATGCGACCGCGGACCCAAAGCATCAACATGTAGTGCAAAATGGATTTGACAAAGCGCCGCTTTCTGGCGCCTCGGGAATGAAGACAGGCTGAAAGAAAGATGCTGCACCCTTCACATCACTGTTAGCCAATCAACTAACTGCAACAGTTTTCTGAATCGCTGCCGTCCCATCTCATCTACCCCCTCCCGTCCTGTGACAAGACATGTCTCTCTGCTGTCCCACCTCCATTTCCCAGCCACAAAGCTTCCAGGTGTGTCTTCCTTTGACTACAGCTTTTCTGTGTGTTTCTATAAAGTGCTGCTACTGAAAGGAATTATAAGGCTTGAGATAAGTCTGTAATGTCAAAAAAATTCTATTTCCACTTCTGTGCTTGTTCCCACCCGTTTCTATGTCCTATACATTCACACACACAGAGTGAGACAACATGCACTCCACACATATATTATTATACAGAACAGTACAGAAAGGAGCCAACACAAAACACCCCCACAACATACAGATGATACACAATAGGCTTCTCTTCAGCACAGGCGCGATTTGTCACTTCCTATTTCAGCACTGTTTGGCTCAATCTTAGCCTGAGGTGGTGTATGTATTAAATGCTCTTGAATCCTTCTCTCTCATGCTCTGCTGTTTGTCTCCAACACAAAAGCGGAAGGACAGTTTTCATATGTGTAGAGTGTGTAGGTGAGCCCTCTTTACATAGACTTTGGAACCAGCATCATGACAGTCAAATCAGTCTTCTACAAGAGTAACACTGGTTACCACAAAAAAAAAGAAAGTTTAAGGCGACTGAAAATAAACAGAAAATAATATAGTTCGTGTACTTTTCCGCACATGCCTCTTCATTTTATTGAAAAGCTGCAAGGAGAATTCATTTAGAATACCTCCTGCTGCAGCCATACCTTGAAAAACGTCTACAACATTCCTGCAAACTCATGTCTGCTGCTAGAAAATCAAACTTCTAATGTATTCATTTAGAATTGCTCACACAATTGATACAGAATGGAGAACTGTCCAATGGTTATTTCCCTGCATTTTGATTAGATGGCTTGTGTTTTGGCATTAAATTTTGCTCAGACTTTATTTTAGTGTATTTTGGCATGAAGTCAGACAACAACATGCTATTATAAGGGTATGAGTGACAGTTAGAGAAGCTCATAAACATAATTGTGCTGTATGTGGTGCTCTCAACACTAAGGGGGTTTAAGGTGATGAAGAGTGTTGTCAGAGTGCTGGTTACCACCATGGCTTTCAGCAGACACTCAGAGAGAGCACTATCAGCTCATTATCCACCACATATACATGTGGGCACGCACACACACACACACACACACACACACACACACACACTGCTGCTTTCACGACAGACACAGTATACTGGTTTGTTTTACAGCAGAATAATGAGAACTTTCTTCAAGTCCATAACCTTTACCTGAGAAAATGTTTGCATTTGTGTGTATGTGTGTGTGTGTGTGTGTGTGTGTGTGTGTGTGTGTGAGAGAGAGAGAGAGAGAGAGCATCATACATGTGTAGGAGAGTGTGTGCCCCTTGCCAGTGCCCAATATATCTTGACAGGTGGAGAATAGGCTGTCATTCAAAAAGAAAGAAGTATTTACGGTTTGTCAGCAAATTGAATTGGTATTGGTAGATTTAAAGAAAGAAAAAGGAAAAAATCATTTATTTTTATTAGTGCTGGGTCTGCTTTGTTTTTAATATTGTTATCAAACCTTCAAGTTGGCCTGTTGCAATGTCAGAATGAAATTAGATGGTTGATACACCATTATCTGAAATAAACAGCTCCTCCTCTGTGCAGTTTCGACCACCTTTTTAAAAATATGATCATAGGTTGTCTACTTAGCAACAACTAATGTTGAGCGTTGGCTTTGCTGTCTTGTTCTTGATTGAAAATGTTTTGTGGCCTAATGAAAAAAAATAACAAAACAGCAAATGGGAAAATAAAAAATAAAAAAATAACATAACTTACTATATATTTCATAGCAATAAACCATGTTAAAAATCCTGAAATGTATCTGGAAAGATGAAAGATGCCACATCTAACATTTTAGCAAAATGGTTTCTTCATGTGATGAGAGGACGAAAAGGCTGTGGTGGACATTTCTGTGGACAACTAGTAGCAGTTTCTTATCTGCTGGTCATATTATGGGCATTGCTTATATCTAGTCAATGTCAAATTGTCCCAGCTCCAACACTAAACCTTTTTTTATAACTTTATTAAGATTCATTATTAAGACTCACCTTCACCTTTATGTATCTACAGTAATGTAATGTGCTGTCATTGCCAAAACTTGTATAATGTTGTTTTCCACACTATGTTGTTTCAAACTCACTATTTGACATTGTGAGCATGGGGCTGTGGCCACATAGTGGCCGTTAAGCACAATTAAACATCATTAGAAGACTGTTGTATTCAGCCACTGACAATTAATTTGTAGAATAATGATACGGAAATCAGCAACCCGTGATTGTTTTATGCTATGCATGAATCCAGAATTATATTGTCCAAGATAACTCATTACTACTGAAATTGCTCCCGTAGCCAACAGGCTTTCTGCCTTAGCACTGGCAGATTAAATTAAAAAAAAAGTCCTTTTGGAAACAAATGACAGTTTTTTTTTTTCTTTTTTAAATGTGTCTCCCAATGTTACAACACATGGGAATACATTGCTCGGGTATGTATGGTTTTATGTTCTGATGAGTCAGTGAAATGTGTTTTTGACAGTTCTGTTGGTGGGATGAAGTGTGATTAAAAATCTTATTAGATCCTGAAACACAGTACAGTGGTTTGTAATACCCACAGACAGAATTGTACAGCCCTGGACGGTTAATTAGGCAACAACTGTTTCATCTTTGGCTGAGATTATCCTAATGTAAAAAACATTAATAAAGTAGGAATGGGTGTGTAGCAGCTGTAGCAAATATACGACTGTCACTTAGTATCTGGACAACGAAATGTTTAAATGTAGGAGGTTAGAGTGGATGGACGGGTCAACAAAGCAAAGGACGTTCCCACAGGTGACCAGAATTCAAGTTTATTTACTGCCTAAACCTAATTTTAATGTAAAAAACCAACCATATAACTGTTTGCAGTGTTTTATTTCAGCGTCCAGACTGTTTAGGATAAATACATGTGTTACATGTTACATATGTGTTACAGTACATTAGCAAGCATTTTGGTGCGATTGCAAGAGATGCCACCTACAATATTTATGGCTGGCACCACAAGCGGTGCAAGTTTAACAGATGCCTGCATATGTGCTTTAACAAATTTTTCTGTGGGCCATTTGAGAGTGTGGAGGGGTTTTCCAATGGGCTCCTGAGTATTATTGTTAATGTGGTATCTGGCATTGTATTGGAAATGTTTTCTCAGGATGAAACCAATCCACCAAAACCAAAACCAACCAAGTCCAAAGAAAATCTTTGTAGCTCTCCACAATAACATTTTGTGGTTAGGCACAGATCTAAATAGATTATATCTTTAGGCAGTGCTACATTCATTCACAGCAGGGGAGCTAACTACGAATTTATATGCTGCTGTGATCTGCCACTTGTTTCATTTGGAGGATCAACAGAGCAGTCTTGTCACATAAGACAAACTAAGTAGATATGGTCTAACAGGGCCATTACAGGGTCATTATATAAATTACGTACCTTAACAAGGGACTAAAGTGCTTTAACTCAACTGAATTCTGCAGCCAATATCCTGCTTGATATGAGTCAAGTCACATTATTATACACAGGACTTTGAGACCAGACATAATTTGTGAGTCCTCATAATTACTTTAGTGTTGTTTCTGCGTTTTGACTCTCGCCGTGCTAATTCTGTGATTAAATCTAACCGGTTTGCCTGTTTCGTACCATTGCTGGATGTTGCTGCTTTATTTGGTGTTGATTTTTTAACGATATTGATTTTTGTGTGTATATGTAGCAAAAGCATCTCATAGTTTTCAAGGCAAAAACAAAACCACATTGTGGCGTGATCCAAAATTTGCCAACATTGCGGCGCATAATGTTGCAAGATCAAGACCTTCCGAGCCCAATAGAATATGGAGCAGCTATCTGCAAGAGTGTAGATATAATTCTGATAGGAACGAATAATGGCCATTTAATGGCCTAATGACATGCAAAGGTGAATATTGTCAATGATAAATCCCCAGTAAATCCTAAAGATGTGTGGTAGTGACATTTTTCTTAGAGCAGTTTTAACCCAGTTAATGTGTTTCAAGGAGAATGAGGGGATCAAACGCAGGCAGAGTTTAAAAAGGAACCTCTCATATTGATTTATAGAACCGAAATCTGCATAACTGCCCAGTTTTTTAATGAACAGAGAAAGTCAAGCATGTCTTTAAGTAAGTAGTGGCCGCCGTGTTACTGGCTTATGGTAACCACATGCCGCAACAAAATTTAGTCAGAAACCATGTAAAATTAAAGTATATCTCACAAAGTCACAGTTAATTAAATGAGTGTGATAAACTGAAAACTAACACTGGAATATGAACCGCTCCACATTAATTCTGATGTTTTGTCAGGTCTTCATCTCCTTTCTGGCTACTGTGAGGAATCAAGATTCAAGATTCAAGATTAAAATAACTTTATTGATCCCATGGGGAAATGGCGTTGCCTTGTTACACCTGCTCTCTACGTGAAAATTAGAAAAGAAAGGAAAAACTTTCACCGAACCAAGACAGTAGACAAGTACGAGCTACTGATCAGTAAGTAAGAAAAAACCCAGCTACACGAGTAAACGTAAATGAAATCAAAACAATAAATGAACTAAAAACAATAGTATTTGTCCATTTTGTCCATTTAATCCACATCCTTTTTACAGAAAGGGGATGAGTTGAACAGTTTAATGGCCATTGGGAGAAAGGATCTTCTGTGTTGTTCTGTGGGGCACTTGACTGTGATCAGTCTCTGGCTGAAAGTGCTCCTCTGTGCAGCCAGCACATAGTGGAGTGGGTGGGAGAGATTGTCCAGGATTGAGAGCAGTGTGGACAACATTCTCCTCTCAGCTACATGCAGAGGGTATAGCTTCTCCCCCAGAACAGAAGCAGCCCTCCGTATCAGTATATTCAGGTTGTTACTGTCTGCCACCTTTATATTGCTGCACCAGCAAACCACAGAAAAGAAGATGCAGCTGGCTACCACAGACTCATAAAACATCTGCCATGCTGCAGATGTTGAAGGACCTTAGTCTCCTTAGAATCTGAATTTTAGAAAAGTCTGTAAATTTATTAAAAAGAAAAACTAAAACATCACGTTATTAAGTATTCAGACCCTATCTTACTAATTAGGGTCTTTTGGGGTATGACACAACAAGCTTTGTACACCTGGATCAGGGGATTTTCTGCCATTCTTCATTGCAAATGCTCTTAAGGTCAGTCAGGTTGGATGGAGAAGGTTGGTGGACAGCCATTTTTCGATGTCTCCTAAGATATTCAAGGACTCAAGCTAGGGATCTGGCTGGGCCTCTCTCTTGCATTCACAGAGTTGTCCCTACGCCACACCTCTGTTGTCTTGGCTGTGTGCTTAGGATTGTTGTCATGGTACAAGGTGAACCTTTGGCCCAGTCTGAGGTCCTGAGCACTGCATTGAGGATATCTCTGTACTGTACTCCATTCATCTTTCCCTGAACTCTGACCAGTCTCCCAGTCCCTGCTGCTGAAAAACACCACAGCATGATGCTGCCACCACTAGGCTTCACTGTAGGGATGGTATTGGGCATGTTATGAACAATGCCTGGTTTCCTCCAGACATATCATTCAGAACTGAGGCCAGACAGTTCAATCTTGATTTCTTTAGACCAGATATCTTACTCCTCACATTCCGAGAGTCCTTCAGGTGGTTCTCCGAGAAGGCTTTTTTGTATGTTGACTGAGGGGAGGCTTCCATCTAGCCACTCTGCCTTAAAAGCCAAGATCACTAGAGGGGTGCAGAGATAGCTCCAGAGATCATGTGTGGAGATGAGACAGAGTGACCATCATCACAGGTTCGTTTTTTGTAGCTTTTCCCAGATCTGTGCCTTAATCCTGTTTCGTAGCTCTGCAGGCAGTTCCTTTGACCTCATGGCTTTTGCTCTGATACAGTATGCATTGTCAGCTGTGAGGCCTTCAATAGTGAGGTGTGTGTGCCTTTCCAGATCATATCCAATCAATTTAATTTACCACAGGTGGACTTCAATCAAGGTAGAGACACATCACAGGATCAATTAAGAGAAATGGGAGGGACCAGATCTAAATGTGAGTTGTTTTGCAAAGGGTCTGAATACTTATGTACATGTGATGTAATTTTTTTTTCTTTTTAATAAATTTAAAGATATTTCTAAAATTCTGTTGTCACTTGGTCATTATAGGGTACGGAGTGTAGATTAATAAGAAAAAATATTAATTTACATGACTGTAGTATCAGGTGACATCATTACAAACCTATTTGTAATCATGACATATTTTTGTCATGTGTTTGAATTCTAAAGCTACTGCTGAATTAAGATGCAGAAATTGTCTTGTCATGCTGATTTGTAAACTATTTTCCAGGACAGGGGGATCGAAGACTTAAGACAACATGCAGAATGAATACTTGAGACAAAGGTAAGAACACTTTACTATAGTTTCTCCCGATTGCTTGTCAGTGGCTTTTTAATATATATTTTTATCTACATGATTGTTTTCAAATACAAAGATAATTAGATGCAATCTGTGATCAATCTTGACAAAAGTTTGCAATGCTTGACTTCAAAAAGACTGCATCAAAATCTAATAGAATAAACCGCTGTATACGTTTTAAGTATCAGGCGTTATCAGGACATGTTTGCAATATGGATATCAAAAGAACAAGTACAAACTTTATATGCTCAGACTGCTTTAATCTCGAATGCATCTATAATGGTAACGCATCGTCTTTCTAAACAAACCTGTGATGCTTGTGAAACGTCAGTTCTTACTGTAAGACGTGTGTGTTTTTCCTGTGTGACCACAATCCAACAAACAGCAGCTCTTGTAGGAAGAGAATTCTCACAGCATGAAGATAAATAAAACCGAATGCATTTCCAGTTACATTATCTCAGAGGTTTCCTTTGTGCATTTATTTCAAGGCTTTGAGCAGCTGTGATGTTTTATAAAGTCAGAGACTGTTGAGTCTTGCTGGGCTGTCTCTCGCGCACGCACTGTGATCTGTAAAGGTAATTTGACTTTCCACACCCGCTTGTTCCCGTTCAGTGACTCAAAACTCACAGCATTGACAGAATTTTTATTGTGATGGAAGACTTGTTTAAAAGGATATTTAGTTTTTTTAAAAAAAAAAAGATATTTCATGTGTTAAACGCTATGTTAAGTGGGTTTGAAAGGGTTTGTTAAAAGTTTGACACCTAATTTATAAAAGCATATAGAAGATGGGGAATTTTATTTATTTTTCTTTTTTCAGATTTGGTTCTTAACATTGAAGAACTCTAAAAATGAGAATTTTAATATTTCTCAGCTGAATCCTCCCTACTTTTCTAAAGAAAATTATGCAGGAAATTAGCTTGTTTCTAATAATTTGAGTAATAATAATTAGCTATATTATACATAGCCAGCTTAAACATTTGACAAATTATATCACCACAAAAAGTCTGATGTTAATGAAAATTCATCTTGATAGGCTGCCAAAAAGAGTTTCTTAACTAGATCAAAATCTTCTGGGGAGACATTGGCAAACATTAAACAAGGGCAAACATCAATAACAGAGAATTGAAAAAAGCACAAGCAGATCCTGACAGAAATGCTGAATGAAAAAGAAAGATGGCTAATTAGTCAGGTTGATGTGTAGATGAACTGCTAATTGTATTTGCAACTGACCTGCTACCTTTGGGTCACGGAGCTCATTGAGCTGATATAGTAAATTCTAGATTTTGCGTTTTTGTCTTCATAGGCCCTACCAGCATATTCAGATAAGACTGAGGTGGGGGTTATTTGGATGCCCAACATACAGCAGATGCACAGTCTGATCAGTAACTCTCAACAGTAGGTTGAGGATCTTTCAAAGCTCGGAGCCAAGAAACTGTGGTTTTACATTTGATGTACCCTTTATTTTGTTTATCAAAATTTCACACATTGCCAACGTTTTTTGTTTTTTTTAGATTCAAAGACTCTTTACAATTCAGCTAATCATCCAGACTTGATTATTAGAGGAAGAAAGTTTGATCGCATTTAGCTTTTCTTCATTAGCTCCCAATCCACAAAGGTCAGACTTAAGGTTCTTCTAATGACAAAATACAACATTGTATTTTTGTTTCCTCCAGCACATAGACATGCAAGCTGTGTTTACCCCCTCTCCTTGTCTCCTCTTGTCACTCAGACTCTCTATGCTGGACAATTGGACATCATGGGACGTCTCTCTCTCTCCCCTCTGACTTTAAGATGCTTCTAATGACATACAAAATCTCTAACAGGCTGGCCCCTTCACACCTGTCTAATCTTCTTTAAGCTCGTATTCTGTCCCATCCTCTTTCAGAATGCAGGTCTGTGCAGAGTTACGTAGGATTCTGCTGGTTGCAAGCTCTTTTCCTATCGTGCCTCCATCTTTTAGAGTGACCTTCCAGCTAATAAACAGTCTTTGTGGTCTTTAAATCCAAACCTAACCAACTTGTTCTTCTTCCAGTGGGCACGGCTCAATTTCAGTGAATCTATTAAAAACCTACAGTATGACATGACTAATGTTGGTCTGGTGGCATTTGTCATTTGTGTAAATCTATTATAGGTCAGTGGCAGGTGTATCAGATCATTTTTAGATGCACCTGCACTATGCTCTGACATATTATTTTTTGATACCACACTGCAAACAAACTACTAGAAGTAGATGACTGAAAGCTAATCAGTCCCTCCAGGATTTTCCTAACCTTTAGTGGATTGTTGTGGCCAAAAACGACAGATTTTGCGACAGCTATTAAAAAAAGATTATGATTGCAATGTTTTTATAATGTTATAATGTTTTAAATTGCAAAATTGCAGCAAATTCACAGAGGATGGTTTGAATTAATTAGTGCAATTGCAACACTGCATATTCCTGGAGGGACTGGCTGTTGCTGATGCATAAACCTTAAGTGATATATCCAATATGCTTTTCCACTTGAAAAGTATCTTGTAATGAAGGGTTTATGGTGAATGCAGTGTTTAAGTCACTGCACATTTCCGCAGACAATAAGGTATAAATATGAAAGTACAACAATGATTCCTAGAGAGCAGAATATTCAATCCCTATGTTTGTTTACAGATCCATTGTTCTGTTCAGGTTCATTTCACCTGAACGTGACTGTTGCCAAAAATATATAAATAAATAAATACATTTATGTGCAGCAAGGTTTGAGCCTTCATAGTGTTTGTTTAGAAGAAAGAAAGTTTGTAGTCTTTGTAATTCTGAGCACATTTAACACACACATCCACCAGGACATTTTGTGCATCTTTATCATTCTACCTATGTCCTTGGTGTGTGTTTGTGTGTGTGTGTGTGTGTGTGTCTGTGTGTGAGTATGTTGCAGTCATTACCATTTCTGTGTTTGTCCGGAGTTTGTTGTCTTGCTCGCGCTGGGCCCATATCACATCTCCACGTTGAAGAGAAATATTGTCGTGTAATTACTCACTCCTGCTCATGCACACGCACACAAACACAGGCTTTGATTACAAGCCCTATCTGCCTTGTTTTTACTGAGCCTTTGCGTGCTGGTTAACAAATAGTTTATCCCCACCTCACTCCCCCCAGCCAGTTTTGGTAGGGGCAAACATTTTTCTTTCCTTCTTCCATGTCTCGCTTTCACTTGTGTGTCTGGCTTTGAAAAATACACATACAGTGCAGCTGTGAAACTGATGTGCTTTCCCTAAAACAAGCTGTGATGTACAGAACAACAAGAAATTTGAATCACAACATTGCCTGAATAAATAAAATAAAGCCTCAAATTCATATGAAACAGTCACTGAAGAACTATAAATGCAATGGCAATGACAGCAAATGGCACAGTTTCCTTGCCATGCAGTTTGCAAAAGGATTTGGACACTTCTAAAGGTTAACACTAAAGGTTATCACACTCACAAAGGCAGTACTTATTCCATCCTGTTTGGGCATATGATGATTGCCTTCTGCAATGCAATTCATTGTTGGTTGGACCCAGTTATTGGTTGGCACCATCTGGAACGGGTTAGCGTAGATGTTAATACATTTTTTTCTTGAAACTTTTTCTTTTCACTGAAAGTGTCATTTGCAAAAATGAATACACAAAGCCTTAAGTTAGCAGGTTGTTAATTTTCAGTCAGCACCGTCTGCTGTCTGCATTGTGGACTGTCTGCACCATTAATAGGAAAATGTAGCAAAAATCCGAAAGCTACAGAATGTATAAATGTTTTATTATTTTTTCAGAAATATACTCGATAAATAATCTTAATATGGATGGAGAGGTGCTGCCAGAGGCTTCAGTGATCCACAGTCATTGAACATACTGGCAACAGTGCAGGGGTATTCTATTTTGAAGGTTTTCATCAAGGCTCCCCCTTCATACCAGTGGGCTATAGCAAATGCAGTCTCCTTGACTGGTGGGTTTATTAGCTTCTTATTCAAACAATAGTGTAAAATTATATAATCATGTCACAGTCTTGCATAAGAAACACAGCTTCAAACTCGTTTTGATTGTTTTGGAATTATGTCCATGAGACCTGCGCACGCCTTTATAGCACAAAGTCACCCACACCTATAATGGCTCATGCCCTACAGATAAGCAGAAGCTGGCTTTGTATTCCTAGCATGGCTCAACATGGCAGAGTTGACAAAGAGACCCACAAAGGTGAAGTCAGTGGGAGTGAGGATGAAAAAAGAATAAGTGACCGAGCAACAGATTGAAAAAGAGTAAATATTGGACTGGCTTTTACTCATTGGTGAGAGCTAAGAGAAACAAAAGGAAGCAAGACAGATGCTTAATTGGGACTCTTTCTGTTGGACCCTGAGGCCTGCTGGATTGTTGTGTTAGTGAAGTTAAGTTTAAGAACAACAATGGCTTTTAAAATCGTGAAGTAAAACTACAACAGTGAGCAACTGTAGAACGATCCAAAAGTAGCAAAACTCCACATTAAATTATTTTCATACCTGATTAGTTAAAAGTAGTATATGATGCCCTGAGCATGGTGGAATGTAACACAGCAGAAAGGAGAACTAAGAGGAGCAGATTTGATTTTAAATAGCTTAGTAGCTTAGTAGTGTCCTGGTTTTAAATAATGACGTTTGTAAGCCTAAAGTATTTATACTATATGAAAAAACATCAAATGTTGAGATTAATTAAAGCTGCTGGGACAGAAACAGAAACACTTGAGATCACAAATGTAAGTCCAAACAGAGACAGCTGCTTACGGGAAAACCAAACCCAACAACAATGATGTATTCTTTTGTATAGTTATGTGGGTTTTTTTTAAATGTGGGCAGGTATTTCCTTATTCTAAGGGTCCAATGGCAGATTCTGCTTAATGTTTTACATATTGTAAAAGAGGTAAATGATTCAACATGTTCTCATCCCACAGTGTCAGATAATGTTGCTTTCTAAGGTGTCAAATAGCGGCACTTTTTATCATATTGACGCCACAAGTACCCTTTGTCGCTAACAATGGACGCGCTCGGAGCATCGCTATTTGATGCCATGGAAACGACTTTATATACTGTGTTAAAGTTAGGCGCAAACACTTCAGGGTAACGTGAAGGTCTAAGATAAATGACATGAAACAAAATGTTACAAACTGTGACAACAGCACTCGTACTTACTTACTAAACAACAATGTGCTCCACTTGTGTTATGATCATCATTAAAGTTAACAATGCGCTGCACTAGAGTCCAACCCCTGTCTCCAGTGGAAAAGTCCTGTCTCTTGTTATATCTTCCACATCCCAGACCTTGAGACCTTGAGAACATGAGACTTTTTCACTTTACATACTACGTCACGGCTTCAGGCATCAAGTGCATCGGTTGAAGTGTCTGGGTTTCCATTGTACTATACTGAAAGCTCTGAGTGTCGATCGCTGAAGCAAACAGGGACCTTAAGCGTCGGCATGTAAGGCAGAAGCAACTGGACAAAGCTGCCCTTTGTTAGTGTGCCCCCCCTGTCTGCATTTCATATCTTTCCCTGTCCAAATTCAATTGCTTGCATATTGTGAACGTGCAGTTTTTTCAGCCAGTAAACTCGGATTGAGAGATTTCAGTTTGTATTTTGAGGATTGACATTTCAGTTTTGTGTAAATTATTTACAAATGCTGAAAAGCTGAACTTAAATCATCACAATTTGATGATATTCCAGAGCATTTAGTAAATGAATTGGAAGACTCAAATTCCAGAAAATGCAAATGCCAGCATTTTATATACACATAGAAATGATAAATTAACATAACATTACCTAATTCCACTAATTATTCCTGTATTTTTCATTTCTTTGTTGCCATGTGCTCCCCCCCCCCCTTTTTTTTCTACAGTAGACCGATTTACTTTATTCCACATGACAAGAATGTATCTAATTTAAAATCATTTGACTAAAGAAGAAGCTAGTGAAGCAGCGCTGTATTCATTACACTTTATTAAAAGGCCTTTGGTGTATCGTTAAAAGTTGAGTATAATTCTGATCTAGTAGTTATTTAAGCCAGGCAGAGTTAGACCCTTAGCCACTGGTAGTAGGAAGTAGTGAGAGGGAAACATATTGAAATTTGTCATTTAATGCAATGTCTTCTATTGTGTTCTTATTGCTTGACTGGTTGTCAAAGCATTTGCTATTGTCGTGTTATCATGGTTTAGCAGCCAAATCTGTTTATATTTGATTTTTCCCAATTTGGCAATAATGACTTCTTGCCAATACTAGCTTCTTTGACTTGTAAATTAAAACAGACAAAGAGCGAACAGGGTAAGATAAATATGAATAGAAGCTGAAAAAAGCATGAGTGAGCAGAAGAGTGAAAAGGGAAAACTGACAAGTCTGGAGATAGAGAGAGAGAGAGAGAGAGAGAGAGAGAGAGAGCAAGGGCTGAGCAGAATGGGATGTGAAGGGTTTTGTGTTTTGTAGGGAGGCAGTTTCAGGGAGAGTTGCTGCTGTGTGAGAAGAGGAGGGATTTACGCAGCCAATAGAGCAGACCAGGGCAAATAAACTCTGCAGCTGCAAAAACAGCAATAATCCTTTCTTCATCGCTCAGCTGTGTTTAATGCAACTGTTGGGAGGCTATATTAGTGATCTGGGTAATAATGGAGTTAGACTTAGTCTCAAACCCAAACCTTGCACTATTTTATCACCGTACCATAGTGTAACTTTCAGGTGGAGCATTTCTAAAACAATTACACGCTGTTTTCAATTAACACGCTCAGTATGAGCACCTGCTTGAAACAGCGCACGAGTATAGATTTACACCAGTTTTTACCAAAAAAGGAAACAGACCACTGATGACCGGATCTGTCTGGGGAAGTGGCTTTGTTCAGAGTTGTTTGGCCACCTTTTGAGCCCCATTTTTTTCAAATCGCTCCTTCGATTTTAACCACTCAATCTTCCTGCTATCCTTATTATCTATAGAGTTTTGGAATCAACACCGAAAGAAGGCTGACAATGACTAATTTGGCTGCTTCCAAAGACATGATGTAGTTATTGTAGTTTTTATTTTCATTTAAATGTTTAGTTCAGTTTAAATATCAGTTAAATATCAGTTAGTTTTCCTTGTGATTTCATGAGTTTCAGTTTTAGCTTTTATTATTATTCATTATTATGGATTTTATTTTGTATTATTTTAAACTTATCGGGTGTGAAAAGAATCTATTGATCACAAAACTATGTAACATTTAAACACTGTAGGTATTAATACATTTGATTCATGCAAATCTTAAAATAGGTAAAATAGAGAGGTCATTTGTAGCAGCAGCCGAAAACAACCAAAAGATATCTGATATTGTTTGGTCACATCTGGCACATGTTTGATCAAAACAAAAGTCTTTTGCACCAGACAGTGTAACACAGCAGTTATTGCTGTTGCAATAAGTCATGTGATGCACATCATGAGACTTTTTTATTAACGCTAACCAAACCGGAAGATGGGTTGCACATCTTACTATAAAATACAGTGCCTTTATGAACAGGCATCAACAATATGACGTTGTGTGTTTAACTGAAACCATTAATAACAGACTGACACCCAGAGTTGCACTTTGCATCTTGCGTGCAATCATTTAATGAATTTGTGCAGCCTCTGGAGTTTCCGTTCAAGTGCAGCATGAAGCTCTTTGAAAGCGTGTGTGTGTCACAGTGGTTGACACATCCTACTGTACCAGGCTGAGTGTGTTTTACCGTATTGATTGGAGCTGCTCATTTACTGCTGCTGGATGCTGACATTTCCTTGTTATTCACGCTTTCTCTCTCTCTGCATATTTTTTTCCATTTACAACGTTTGTTCCTTTTACCCTCTGATGGTGACTTTAAAAGTGAATCTTATTTGTCAGGGCTTCCCCTTTTTCAAGCACCACACATTTTGTTACCTGGAATAATTCAACAACAACCAACTGTGCAGTCGATCTATACATTTTCTTGTAGCCAATCAGTTGCACTATTAATTTGAAACAGTCCCACATTTTTCTCCCTGCTATTCTGACCTCACTTTTTCACTTGATACGGACTGAGTTTGAATCCTTGGGAGCTATGTCCCCATCATTTAGCAAAGCTTGGAGCAATGTACACAAAACACCCTGCAGCCATCGGATTAAAGAAGCAACCAGTGATTCATCTGTCATGAATGGAACAACATACAGACCAATAACAATATATTATATATTTTTTTGTTTTTTCCTATTAAATATTAGTCATTTTTAGCAACCATTACTAATTTCATTTAGTTTTTGGTTTTCATTTAATGTAGGTAAATATGTTTTCTTAAGTTTACAAAAATGTTTCATGTTTCATTAGTTTTAGTTTTTCTTTTTACATTTTTTTTTATTTTTTCAATTCAAAAAGTTTTTAAAAAGAATTTGAAATGCTGACTGTCTATGGATGTTCAGCCACATTGCTATGCTTGAAAGTGTTTGTTGTGGTGCTCTTGCATTACCTTTGGGGGCATAAATACACAATAGTGAACTTAACTCCAACTCAACTCCAAGGTTTCCTCTCTGATTTTCTCTCTTTAGGAACAATTGTCTTAGTTTCAAAGCAAATAAACATGTGTATTTCCAAAAAGCTTCTCCATTAAGCCAGAACTCAATCTTCTGTATCTCTAACCATGTGGCCAAGTGCTCTAACTGCCCAAACACAACCATTAAAAAAAGGTCAATAAGGCCTCAGGCAGACAAAGTGGATGTTGTACTGCAAGATTACATATTTTGGCATGTTCAGAATCAATATATTACAAATTGCTATTTATGTTAGCTTTTACCTTTATCCTCATTTTCGTAATAGAAAACATATTTCAGCAGCAGCTCTGCATTTGTGTTCACAGTTAGCTTGTATAGAAACATACTTTTTACGAGATGGGCTTCACTGGATAGTCAACAAACTCTCCAGACAAACGGTGACATATCTTCACGTGCACACAATCGCTGCCATTGGCTCCTACTGCACATGCATTTTCGTTTTTGATTTTATTGCTTCAGAATTAGCTTTGCAAGATTTTACTCCCCATCACCCCAGAAACTAATATTGTTAGTGTGGAACGTCAGCTCCAGCAAACAACCTGTCTGACCACCACACACAATATTGCTGTACTTCACAGCCTTTCACTACTTAGTTGCAGGCTCCAGCTTCCCCAGAGAAGTCTGTAAATTAATGGATTGGCATTTTCATTAGCCAAAAAGCTTACAATTAACTACCATGTAGCTAGTGTTCAGCTAAAATTTTATTGCTTTTTGTGAAATAAATAGTTTAATTAAGCCACCAACTAATTAAATGCTAAATTTTCTTGCTAACAGTCTGTGTTTGCACCCGGTCTCAGTGCTTCTTGACACGCTGTGCTGACACCAGCAATCATTTTGTGAAGAAGCCAAAGAAATTTCCCCGGTCCTTCATCCTAAGCGGTCAGATTCCCCAGTCATTCCATTCCACAGTCCCATGTTGTCGGTCGTCTTCATTCCTTAAGCGACAGCTGCTACGCTACACACACTTTATCTCTCACTGTGTATTTTCCTCATCTCTAGAGAGGATCATTCTGTCACTTCCTTCCTGCAGCCAGCCTTTTCATCTTTGCCGCTTACATCTTTTGCCACACTTACTCTGCTCTTTCTCGTTCCCCTCTTCTTCTTCTTCTTCTTCTTCTTCATCTTCTTCTTCTTTTTTCATTACACATCTCTCTTTCATCTTTGACCCTTTCTCTTCATTGGGTCATTGATCCTTCTGGCTCTCACCTGGCTCTCTGTTGATCTCTCTTCAATCTCTTTTCTTCCTTTTGCTTGACCTCTCTTATGTGCCTATCTCATGACTTACCTGTGCTTTGCCTCCACCCTTGATTTAGTAAAGTATATCAAAAACTTGTCATCTTTTTCGTTTCTTTTTCCACCTCTGTCTGGCCTCTATGTCACTCCTTTTCTCTGTGTCTATGTCTCTCTCTGCCCTACAGATCATCCAGCTGGGCTGTCTGCCAGGTTATACTAAACCTTTTCCAGCCAGGTGGCACTCATAGATAAAGAACCTGTGTGTGCATGTGGATGTGCATGACTGTGTGTCTGTAGATCTAGGCCTACTCAATTGTGTACCTCCTCAGTGCATGTGTTTTGTGCGTTCGTGAATGTGTGTGAGTGTGTGTAAGACAGAAAGAAAAAACACGGCAAGAGAGCAAGAGCTTTGATTCCAGTGCATTTCTCTCCTGGAGGCATTTGCTACCTACTTCCAATCTCTCTGTTTATCAAGCTAAGATGCTCAGCGAGAGGCTGCTGAGGCAACTAGATAACACCCTCAACACACACACTCACACACACACTCACACAGACACACACGTGCACTTTCCCCATTCCACCAGCATCTCTCTAAACAAGAAAGGCCAATAATATAGAGAAAAGCACATGAACACACACGAAAACCACATGCCGTGAGGTGTTCTGGCAGGCACACGTGGAGTGTTAAGATGTGAAAGAGAAAGTAAAAAAGGGAGGAGACATAATAACATACTCTATTAGCATACATCCACCCTCCCTTTGCTTGTCATTCAAAAGCTGTTTTTTTTTTCTCAAATAGAGACTCTCACACTTTCAGCTGCCAACAAAGTGAAGCAAGTGCCACATTTTGCAGAGCTGGCTCTTTGTCAAAAGAAAAAAAACAAAAAAAAAACATGATGTTTCAAAAGGTGCACGGTTTTGACTAATTTGCGGAGGAAGGTTTGCAGAATCCTGAGTGAAGAATTGTTATGTGTCACAAGGCTGAATATTGATTGATTGGTGCTAAAATAACAATTGTCTAGACATTCACACATTTTCTTCTCAAAACTGCTGCAATTAAGTTCAAAAGTATGTAAATGTTTTTTTTTTTTTTCCCAGTAGGCTGTAATCTGGTAATTATCTCTAAATCTGTTGATGTGCTTTGGCATTTCATCAATAAGAGGAATGTGAAAAAGCAGAACAGCGTGTGGTTTAGTTATTGATATACTTCAGAACAGTGGGATTTTAACCAAGTAGTAATAATTGGTATGAATTCCAAGAAATTGGACTTTACTTATTTGTCTTGCATTGCCACCTTATACTCAATCCATTACAATTGCAATCAAACTACAGGTAGAAATTTTTGACTATTTCAGCAAAGTAATATTACTGTATTTGGGTCAGGTTTAGTTTGATGGCAGACACGAGTCACAACTCAGCTATTACATGTACAATAGAAAGGAAACAAACTGATGGAGTTAAAGACAATGAAAAAAACGGTGAAGAGAATCAAAGGAGCAAGGAAGAAACTGTCACTCCTGGAGGGCAGAGATCTAAATCCAGAATATCTGTAATCAGGTGCCGACAGTCAGGGAAGAACAAGAGGTCCCATGGCCAATGTAAGCACAGGGAGCCCAAGTAAAAAGGAGGACATGGAAGTGAGAGACAGGGTTGAGGGAACAAGGAAGATTAGAGAGATGCAAAACGTTTTTGAAAGGTGTGTCGTTGTGTCAATGGCAGGATTTCATGGACTATGCTCGGTTAAGATTTACTGAGACTGAGCCTGACTCACCAGAAGAAGAAAAATCATTTTTTTGTAAGGCTGGATTTAAAGGTGTCAGACTGTTATCAGATAGTAAGGAGCCACAGTAGAAAAGGACGCGGCAACCGATGAAGTTCTATTTAACTCTGTGGACAGACAGAAGCTCTGAATTCTGAGAGTGGAGGGGATGGAGGAGAATGTCAGACGAAAGATATTAAACTAGCCCTGCATTTTGACACTCAACCTGGCCCAATGTCTGCCAATCACTTTATCTGAACTTAGAAGCAGGACATTTTGTGCCATCCAGCTTTTCAGTTAAAAAGCAGGCCTCTAAATTGATTATTATTTTTTACACCACAAACAGCTGAGTATCGTTGGCATAGTATGAGAGACAGAAGGCCAAGGACAGTGTCTTGAGCTGCTCCATATTTAACTGTAGAAAACACTGTTGTAGCATTGTACTGGTAAACACACTGAGACCAGGTAAGAGTCACGGCAGAGCTGCCAAATTTGTTTTCCAGTGTTGTTACCAGTTTAATACCACGTGTTGCATCAGTAAACCAAGCTAGACCTCTTTGACCACCATGTTTAGGTGTCAGAAATGCAGTACTGCCCTAGTTAACTTGTGACTTATATTCATTCCACTCGTACTTCTGAGCGTGAGACCTTCCTGGATCACAGATCACAAAGCAGCATAAGGCCGCTCGCTTCGGCAAGGTTAGCCGTGGCACAGGTGACACAATGTCATCAACATGCAAATTAATAATTGAAAATCAATCACACAAATGCCACAACTGGCCCCAAGCAAGATGGTGCCCTGGGCTGCTTCCTCTATTGTCTGTGCCTAAATTTGCATCTCGGGACATGCAGCTGAATTGAGTAGACGTGTATGATTTTCAAGAGATCCTGTCACTGTAATAAAAGGAGCCAGGATTGTTAAATTTGATGAACCAATGTTACAAGAACCCCAAACCAAAATTACCATTATTAAAAACCATTAGTTCTGAATGAAGCGGCTGTTAGAATTTTATCACAATGGGTAATACTGTCTGTAGTAAATTATCCCGGTGGTAAAATGTTGCCCCGAGACTGGGCAGACTGGCACCCTTCTGTTTTCTGTGTGTTGTTTCAGTGCCACTTTGGATGTAGCAAATTCCAGGTACTCGTATAGTAATGTCGCAAGTTCACTAAACGCGTTTGTCATTGGACTTGTTGTGAAAGTGAGCATGAATCTTTGTGTATCTAGATAAATACGGTTCGCTGGCCCTGTGATAGACAGTCAACAAGTCCAGAGTGTACTCCAGCTCTAGTTCCCCACAAATTGAAGAATTAAGGATAAAAACTGACTTATGAATGGAAATACTTGTCTGTTCCCAAGAAATATGCTTTCTTGTAACATGTTGCCATAACTGGAACAGATTCCACTTAGTAATTCTTGAAAAAAACAATTGCCTCAAACCACGCTATTTAAAATCTGTACATGTGTTTCAGTAAAAGCAGTTAAGTTATTATGTTTGGGAAACATATCATAAAGAGTCAGACACTGATATTTTAAAACAGGTGCACACTCAGGGATTCTAAATGATAGGTGCATTAATACCACAAGCGCCAACTGCGCCTCTTTGCAGATACTGGAAATATAAGCTGCGTATTGTTGGATACAAATGTCAAAATAATGATGAAACATATTCATCTAAGTATTTTTTTAATTACTCTTGAAAGGGGGATGGAAACATTTGCATTAATATATTTCTTTTTTATAATCAATATAGATTATTTTACTACAACTTTACACAAACGTTATCATTAAAAGTAACTAAAATTGTTGAAATGTCCTAGTTCAACATGCATTAAATATGTTGATGTTTCTGATCTGTTCCTACATTTGCTCTGTGGTATTTTTTGTATTAAAAGCCATAGGATTGTGTTTTCTAAAGAGAAACCTGTCTTCTCATACGAAAAGCGCAAAAAAAAAAAAAAAAAATGACAAGACATGCCAGCTTCTTTACTAAGAAGGTGGCAGCCATCAGCTCCCCTCTGTCCACCAGATGGAGACATTCTGCTAACTTCATCTTCATTCGATGGGCAGCTTTCAATTAACTTTCTCAGAACAACCTCCTTGATGTGAACCAGTCTGGCTTCAGGAGTGGTCACTCAACAGAAATGGGCCTCCTGACAAATCCCTGTGGGCTGCAAAAGTTGTGCGTCTGTCTTCTGTCTTTATCCTACTTGATCTATCTGCAACATCTGACTTGGTGAACCAGCAGATCCTCCTCTCCTCCCTTTCTGACTCGGGCATCTCTGGAGCAGCTCTTTCCTGACTTTGGACAAACCTTTAGGGTATCCTTGAAGGCGCCTTCCTATCTATACTACATCTGTGGGTTGTCTCATCCACTCACATAGCTTGTCCTATCCTTACTGTCCTTTCCACCAGATGACCCCACTGTCTCATCATGCATTTCTGGCTGTCTCTCTAACATCTACAAAAACACCTCGCCAAGACAGCAAAATCTATTCAATACAAACAATATCAATATTGACGCAGGGTCTTCAGTGACTGTGCCCATGAAGTCTGCCAGAAATCTTGGGGGTATATTCATATTCATGACCAACTGAGCTTTACCGACCACATCTCCTCTGTCTCTAGGCCTTACAGACTTGCCCTCTACAACATCAGAAAGATCAGACTCTACCTTTGTGAATAAGCAAACCAGCTCTTTGTGCTGGTCATACTGTATCTTGTCTTGACTGCTGCAATGCCTTGTTGAAGGGGCCACCAACATGCACAATCAAACACCTCTAGATGATCCATAACGCGGCAGCACATCTCATATTTAATCTGCAGAAAGTGACAAAGGTCACACCACTGTTCAGATCTCTGCACTGTCTTCCTGTAGCTGCCCGCATCAGGTTCAAAGCTATGACTCTTGACTATACAGTTGTCAACTTAACACCTACCTGAACTCCCTCATCCAGATCTACAATCACTCCCGCCCACTGTGCTCTGCCAACAAAACAGGTTTCGGTAAATCTATCACCACAGAAAAGATCCAGACCAAACGTACTAGGATGAGTCTGCCAATCAGCAGCCTCGCTCCCTCTATCACATATTAAAATCCTGAAAACAGAACTCTTCCACAACTTCGCATGCACTTAAATCTTAATAGAAAAAATATGTGTACAAAAAATGAAAGAGATAAAAAAAAAAATTCCTATCTGGTTTATCCTGCACTTATATTTCAGGTAAATTAAGTCGATTTAGATAAAAGCATCTGCCAAATGACTACATGTAAAAGTAAATCTGCAAACTCAGTCTGATGGGCACCTGCCTACACCTACTAGTTTGGGGAAAATTGTAAGGCTTATTAGTTTCAACACCTCTGCATACCCATGCACCCTGTTACTCGTCATTAAAACACACACAGACACACCCATAGACTCAAACTGCTGTATCCTGATCAGACATAATGTATTTTTCAGAAGGTTCTTGATCCAAATGTTGCAGGTCCTGGTTTAAAAATATTATTCATAAGCTTAAATTAATGATAAAGTATGAATTAAATAATAACTGCGAATATGGCGCCTAATACTGAAGTGGCACGATCTCCTAGAGCGAAGGCATTTATGGATTTCATGGGCATGTAGAAACAGTCCACTCGCAGCTGCATAGCAGCGTTACAGAACAGCTCTTCCCCTCTGAACAATCTTTGGCTGCGTGCAGATGGTAGAGAACAGTTTAACCAAAAAGTTGCTCATAGTTTAAATGTTCATCAGTGATAGTCAAAACAACGTGTCACCAGTAAAGTTTGATGTCACATTTAATGTCAAATTCCTTGTAAGTTGAGGCAAGTCATTGTTGGATTTGTTGAAAAATGTTTTTTTTTTTTTGTTTTGTTTTTTTTTTGATTACTAACTTATTAGTTATTTTGTAATGCAATGGTCAGAATGGGAAGCTGCAAGCTGAATGGTTTGTCAATTTTAATTATAAAGAGGAAAAAGGGTTTTCCAGCATCTGTTGAATTAGACGCTGCCTTAAAAGAGGGGAAACGATGGTAATTGTAAAGTAATTTATATTTTTCCACCGAAGTCCATGTCACAGAGGGAAAAACACAGGTATAAACAATACAATTAATGATGACTCAATTCCATTTACAGTTGCAGCACTTGCCACGCTGTGATAATAGTGCACTTGAGCCACAGCATGGCATGTGTTACATTATGATGTCTGCATGTGGCACTTACACAGAGCTTTTCACAGGTAACCTTTCATATGTTGCCTGAAACATGAGATGTGGGCGAGCAGCAGCTGAAATATGTCACTACACAGAGTCTAAAATAGGTCCAACAGAAATAATTATTTTTTGTATTCAAACGCTATTAATTAATGCAATTAAATCGAGTTATTATAAGAAACAGATATGAATTAGTTTGTTTGCTTTTATGATATTTATCTTTAAACACTAATATGACATCTGTTAGAACAGCTTGTTTGCAATCATGATTATTAGAGAAAGGCTGAGATCCGCGATGAGAGATGGCAAATCTTGCATGTGCTCACTCAAACAACACAGGTAAATGGTAAATGTTCTGCACTTATATAGCGCTTTTCTACCTATTAGCACTCAAAGTGCTTTACACTGCTTCTTATTCACCCATTCACACTCACAATCACACACCGATGGGGGAGCTGCTAAGCAGCTGGCCAACACTCACCGGGAGCAACTAAGTTGGGGTTCAGTGTCTTGCTCAAGGACACTTCAACATGTAACCGGAGGAGCCGGGGATTGAACCGACAACTATTCTACCTTCCTGCGCACACAGTGGCCCGAGCAAGCAAATTGCTTTTACTTAATCCAGTGTTAGCGAATCCAAATATACAATAGTTGAACAGAAATATTCTTTGGAGTAAAATTATGATGGAATTGAATACGCCCACACAATCACACCTGACGTGATGGTGGCCTGCTATGTCCTCTTCATGACAGTGCGATGAAAAAAAATTAACGGTTGACGTAATTCTGTTTGTGTAACTGAAAAGCACAGACGTGCTTCACAAGCAAAAATTCCGATGGAGCGCAGAAAGTCAAAAGCATGTTGTAGGAGAGGGCGAAAAGCTGATGCTGTGCTAGTTTGCTTGGTATGTAGGACAATTATAAACAGAAAAACACATTCTGTTGAACATGATTATTATGAAGAGGGACTGAATTTGTAACTAGATTCAAACACATGACTATAATTGAGGTTCCATAATGACGGATGATTCGTTTGCTCCAAAGTGTATGGTTTTCCGTCAATAATTCCGTGGATTAATCCAGCAATAAATATCCATATACACTGCACTGCCTCTCCATGTTAACGTTATAGCTGTTTGTTGGATGTAAAGTAGGTTAAATCACCATGGGCAGAGTCTTGAGCTTTTCTACTTGTATTTTCGCTCTAACATTCTGACCCCCCATGCAAAATCTCAAACTCTGAATATGAGGGACGGACAAGGAAATTGGAAAGACAGCTGCCTCTTATTCCTGCATTCTCAGAGCTACAGACCCACTGCATTTGACTAGTTGCTTTAAAATTCTATTATTGGCATTAGGCTTTGATCTGATAAGATCAATTATCAGTGACTGAAAAAAAAAAAACTAATTGATTTTTTTAAACTCATAATAGAACTTTTCTGCTCTGTGCAATTTGACATCACCCCAATTTTTACATACTACAAATACCTACTTCTACTGCCTGACTGTAGCACGTGAGTGTGTGTGTTATCTGTTTCTCTGTTTTCATTTTTGCAAATTAAGTATGGGGTCTTCAGCATTTATTTATATATATTTTTTGTATTTTGTCATGGACAGCACATGAATTTTGTTTTGAAAGGCATTCACGCTTGACTCTGAAATTAATGGAAGGGTGAAACATTTATCTGAGTAGAAACAAAATCAGGAATTCGTGCATAAAAATAATCACCAGGCACCAGCAGATTGTTTTCTTCTATTGTGGCCATAATATATACATGTGGCAGACATACTGACATCAACAGGAGTTCAGGTCCCATTTACCCACAGTAGGTTATTTATTTCTTTTATATTTTAGTTTTATGCATTTTATACTAAAAACGTAATGTGCAAACTAGTCCCCAATATTCAGATTGTCCTGTAAAGTGCCATTCAGCCGGACATTTATTTCTGTATTTAGTATAAACTTCTTGTGCACTTGTGCATGTGTGTACGCATGCTGGTGTGTATGTGCATGCACAGCAGTTAATGTGAGCCGACAGGCTAAAAACAAACTATATGAATAAAACATGGAGGATAGTCTTTTCATCTTCGCTCTGCTTTTCTAATGTTCATTACTTTGGCTGCAGTCTTTTTCTGTCTCTGTTTCTTTCTCTCTTTCTTCCCCTATATCCCTTTGTTGCCCCCCCACCCCTCCCCAACATCCTTTCTTTTCTGCTCCCAACTCCTGTTAAGTCACACTTGGCCCAAGGGCACAACCTTGGAAAACTGTAGCACCTTTATTAGAAAGTTTTTAAAGACAAAGAATATGACTTTAAAACAGGTTGTTATTTAGGCATTTTTCCAATGAATTTCTATTTATCTAAAAATGGGAATATATCATATTATACTATAATACAGTTATACCTTAGGTTTTGGCTCTTATTTTTTAAGTTTTCTGCTAATTTTTGCCATTATAATTAGATAATTATAATTATATGTGTGTGAGCATGTGCATGCTCAGATTAATTACTAATTCGTGTGGTGATTAGATGACATCTAGTAACTGTAGTAAATGACAGGATAAAAAGTAGCAGTAACCTAAAAGTGGACAAAATACAGGTCCTGTGCATCATAATGACCTACTTTCCTTACAACAGGGGATCTACTAAGCCATAATATGTAAAGCTGAGAAGAACAAACCTACTACTTCTCATGTCACTCTTTAAAAGCTTTGGCCAGGGTCATGGTGGCATCAGGGCCACAAGATCAGCCCAAAGTTCCTAAAAATTCCCTTAAGTCCTCCTGGGCCAGGACTCACAGAACAGAAATCACTGTGATACTCCCTCACAGATGGAGCAAGCAACTACTTCTTTTGTAATAGCACAAATCAAGGTCTAGGATACAGTATGTTTAATAGTAAGGGGTTTCTGGTCAGCAGTGGTGACTGCCTACCAGCAGCAGTCTGGACAGAAACATTGGTCCACAGAGGGACAAACATTGAGGACTATTGGATGTAGTTGCATGTGTCTCTGGCAGCAGATAAGACTCAATAAACACCAATCATTCAGAGTACCTGTGTCCATTTTAAAGTTCTGTGTATAAACTCACAAGCACAACTTTTAATTGAACGAGTTGGTTGTAGAAATGTTTAAAATATGTACATTACACTACATGGAGCTCGTTGGAGTCATTTTTATGTCTGGTAATATGAGGTCAGTGATTGCTGTTGGGCTAATAACAGAATCAGCAGCCTCTGTGAGTGCATGAACCAACACTGTAGCAGAAACACAAAGCTTTGTAATAACATTGATGTGGAGTGTGTCCATCGGTGCATCTCTAGCTGAAACAGATTGGTTTGATTTTAAAACTATGCAAATAACAACTGCAGATTCGCTGTTGCAATCAGATTTTTAGGGCTTTTGAAATCCTTACCGTTCAAACCTTGGTCGGTCTACATTAGTCTTAGTTACATTACAAAGTAAAATTGCTAACAATAGCAGGATAGCTGTTTTCTCCCAACTGGAAATCCCCTTTGTATTCATGGCCCTCGTTTTTTCATCTTGTCTTACAACATCTGCTGGTACCATAGTCCACATGTCGTGCTGCTGGTTAATGCATCACAGTCAAAAGTCTGTGCCTTGGGTTTAAGGTCCGGCTGAACATGATGTAGATGCAGAATGAAGGTCATGTCTAACCATGTCACAGAAACACAATAGGAGATAATTCAGGGTTGTTACAGCAAAAAAAATTATCTCTACTTCATCTTTACCATTACAGCAAAAGTACTTTGGCTGCTTGTCCCTTTCTTCTACTGCTTTTTCTTAAGGCCAAAGGTTACACTGTGATTACGAACTGCATTATCATAGTGTGCACTATGTATAACAAACAATCCTAAAGCATTGCACCTATCAGAGGTTATGTGCAGGAAATCTCCTGGAAGTCTGTGCTAGGTAGTAGTTGTGTATATTTATAAGAGAGAATTTAGCATTTATAGCTGTGTGTGAGAAAGTGTGGTGGGCGGATAATTTTGTAGTTGAATCGGTGCACACTGGGATGGAGGCACTACGTTCAAGGGCATCAAGGGCGCGAGTCAGAAAACTCCGATTTTTCCAAACATGGCCACAGAATTTAGTTTCCCTGCATCTGTTGATAGTCTGTGTGCTTGTGTGCTGCAACCTATTGCTCTATTTTACACAGAGATACAGACAGACAGACCTACACACACACACACACACACACAGTACATCTAACTCTGTAAAGATTTTATTTAGCCCTTTTTACACACAATTGCACACGTTTTGGTCATTGAGATTAAAAACACATGTGCCATCGTCCTTACATGTCTTAATGATGGATTTACTGTAATAAAAATATTATTGACTAGGAAATGTTCTTCCATCTGCTGCTTTCTGCTTTTCCATAATCTTTTCACAGTGTTAATTAGAGTGTTCTCATGTTTTCTTGATGTATTTGTGGCTATGAAACTGATTCACCAGTAATTGGACCATCCACATATTGTACAGGTGTATTTATAATTCAATCCTTTAAATACATTCACTGCACTCAAGTGATCTCCGTTTAACTCATGGTTTGACTTAGAAACCAGTTGGCTGCACCAATGATAATTTCAGTTATTTACTTTAACGGGCTCGAATCTTCACCTATTCAACATCGCACATTCACCTATTTTCCGTTTTATATGTTTAATTAGCATTAGTTTGTAGAGGCCTTTTTCCACTACCGTTTTGTAATTATTTCGTCAAGAAAAGCCAAATTAAATCAACCATAATTTAATGTTGAATGAAAATAAGAAGTGAAGACTCAATGGGGGGTAATTCTTTTCTATGCCGACTGCAATTTCTCTTAAAAGGATCCCTTTTCTTCTTCTTCCCATCTCTATAAAACGTGTTAAATTTAAACAAAAGATTTGGAGGAAACCCATTCTAAGCACAAGTAAACAGACCAAACTGATCACAAGGTGGCACCTGAAACCCGAGCAGTTAACAAGCAAGTTCTAAGTCATTGATGGCGTTTACATAGACTTAAGTGAGCAGGTTACAGTCAGCTACTGTCAGGGAAAGCTGATTTCTTAAATGTCACGTATGTGGCAAAGGTGGTTTCCGAAATAGGGTTAGGGGATCAGAGAAACCTGACGCTGGTTACTGTGCTATGTATACACATAACCAGGTTTCTGATTGGCTTTGTCCAACTGCGCATGTGCTTAACCAAAGGCTGCAGACGGTATGAATGAAAGTAGAAATCATCAACGAGTTAATGGGGCGATGCCGTCTCATTTTTAAAACCAATTCCGCATAAAGTCGGACAGAAAGTTTAATTTACACAAAGTGTCTGGTAGAAGTCTAAATAGGTCATTTTCCTTCGGTTCTGGATCAGCTTCATGTGTCTTTCCTTTCTGTCCTCCTACGCTGTCACTCTGCTGCAGCGTGAACCCACAAACAGGCCAATGCAGAGAGAGAGAAAAGTCAAAAAGCAGTGTTTTCTGTCATTATACAGTTAATATCTGTGCGCCAGGCTTCTAAAATAAGTTAGGTTACTCAAGTCCCTATAAATGTGGTCATTGTGAGGGGAGTCGAGTTTGACAAAGTCAAGAGAGTCAAGTCATATGAAATTCTGATTTCACATTCAAACCTGTTAAAACAAAGTAGTTATAGACTTGGGTTGTATTTTCAACATAAACAAAACTATTGCTGCTGGCTAACAGCTTTTAAATCTTACTAATATTTGACATTGACAACATCTGATCCAGCTGTCAGTCAGTGTGTGAGTGTTGTAATTCATTTTAATTTCACATGGTGCGAGTTCTGCCTCCCAAACTTATAAACTGCACATTAAATTAATTGTTACTTATATTATATTTATATTGTTTACAATTAAGAAATAAGTAGCTACTGTTTTTTGTGATACCAGAGAAAATAGCACTGAAACGTTCAACATTACATGTAAATGAAAAGCCAGCCGTTTATGTTTTGACATCCTTCACTGCAATACACAATCCTCCACACACACACACACACACACACACACACACACACACACACACACACACACACACCACCACTTGCTTTCCCTACTAATGAAGGGTTATCAGGCAACATTATGTATTATATAAATATGATGTGCTGTATATCATATTAAATTAAGTTACTGCTGAAATTTTTGTTATTTCCTACATCTAACAAATGTGTCATGGAAAACACATTCCACTGAGGACAGCATTGATGATATGCCCCTACTGAGGCATATTTCTATGACTAGTGACAATGGATGAAGCCCACTGACTGAATAAGTTCTTTTACGTACACATTGTTAGGTTAAAAAGTCCAAGTACAACTTTGCTGCCATATTTGTTTTGGCATAAAAACACATTAGAGTTTTTCCACTTTTGCAGAATTTGGTGAGTGTATCTCGAGGACATCCAGTCATTCACGGGCAGTTGTTAAGTTGTTAAGTCTGCAAAAAAGCACACAGTCATATGCTGCTTTTTGTGGGCGTTGAATTTTGTTGTTGTTATCCTCATTGCCTCTTATTTCTAAGCTGCATATGCTACATACCACCACTGACAACATAATCCTTGGATTCATATTGTATTTCTTGTTTTATGGCCTCCTGGATGAGAGCCGCTGCCTGGTATTGCATGTGCTTTATCCACAGTGCGTCCTAGTAGGTGACCAGATTTGGGCACATTACTCTGTTAATCACCCAGTCGTGTTTTAAAAAACTTTTCAATATCTAGAAAAAAATGCAAACATTTTAGAAATAAATTCCTTCCACGTCTAAGTTCTTTCGAGTCATCTTAGAATTCAAAGGACTTCTGCTTGATTAGCATTTACCTGAAGGACTGTGCAGAGTGTGGCAGAGCATAGCAGGAAGTATAGCAGAGCAGGGAAAGAAACAGGGCATGGTCCTTGATTTTAATCATCATGGTAGTGCTACTTTATCCTTTTACCTCAAAGCTACAGTCTGCACTTTAAAGACAAAAATGAAGCATTACCATTCAACTGACAATTGGGCTTCTGACTCACTCCCTCTCTCATTAACTGAGCAAACATGTGTAGATAATACAAAAGAATCCAGTATTATGCCTCATGGCTGCACACACAGATATACACACATCCATAGAGACAAATATGCCAAAGTCAGATTTTGCATGCATCTTATAGGACTTGCTTTGCACTTGCCATGGGTGGAGACAGATTCTTCGGGGGTGCTCACATATTTAGAAAACATCGCCTCTTCTGGAGATTTATAAGAAATAGGAAGGAGTTTCCAACACGCAATGTGGGAAAGGTGTCCACCTCACCTGTCAGGGGTCATAATAGTATGGCTGACCAGTGTATGTGGTGCTTATGCACAGAACAACCACACGCTAGACAATCCACAGGCATACGGTCATAAAAAATGACAATAACAATCTTACTTGGCTCAGTAAATGCTTTCCTTAATTCTTAGACTCTTGACATGCCCATTAGCCAGTTTATATGACAAATCACATCAAGTAATTTTCAGATGTTACAAACAATTTGTTTTCCTAGAAATAATGTACACAATAAAATATAAGTCACAAACTGACAGCAGCATTGTATCATTCACTCTAGTTATTTTCTGGAGAAAGTCTTAAATAACTTGAAGACATCCTAACTATCAAACATGTTGAGTTCATTCTTTGGACTGCTTGTTTTCTGCTACGATGGTAAAGTATTAACATTCTGTTATTGTGGTCCATTTTCCACTGTACAGAGATTTCTTCTTTTTTTAACATAAAGCAATTTAAACTTTGGACACTTTAATATTTTCTTTGACCTGCCTCTTCTCTTCCCCCTTTGCTATTTTCTCTTTCTCTGTTTTGCAATCTGTGCCATATAACAAGCAGACATGTAGCACTTTGTGTGACAGTAATAATCAGCGTGGGACTGGATATAGTCCTATAGATTAAACAAAGCTTTGATGTAAAGGATTTGTATCAATTATTTTTTTGCAAAAAAGTAAGGTTGCATATTCCTTTGTACTGTGGCACAGGGTAGGTATGTTTATTTATATATATATATAAATTATATACATATATATTTATTGGAATAAAAAAATTGGAATGTTTTTACCTCTTCTCATAAAATATTGTTAATTGTATGTATGTGTATATATATATATATATATATATATATATATATATATATATATATATATATATATATATATATATATATATTTCACGGACGCCACTGATTTTGGTACAGTAAGTCCCACGTTCGATTCCCGGTTAGTGAGTGGTCAATGTCCAGTGTGGGCCCTTAGGCAAGGCCCTTAATGCAACCTGCCTACCTTGTTGCGAATGAAAGTTGAAAAAAAACAAAGTCACACTGACTCACCTGATGACATGTGGGCTACAGGGACAAGTACAAGACATTCATGGACAAGTGATTAAAATAGGGAGTTATTTAAATGCTACTATAGAACTAACCCTAGCGAGAGGGGTTACATGCAGAGGATGTGGGGGCTATGGATACCTCCAAACCCAACATCTAGATGTAGGGTGACGTACAAGAGCAGAGGTAAAAGCACTCAGGTGGACTAAATCTTGTGTAGACGCTGTAGTCTGAAAGAGATCAGTGACTACAAAGTATTGTAGAGGAGAGTGTAGCCAGACAACACAAGATGGTGGTGTGTAAAATGACTCTGGTGGTGAGGAAGATGAAGAGGACTAAGGCAGAGCCGAGGATGAAGTTGTGGAAGTTGAAAAAGGAAGAATGCTGTGTATTTTTCACTGAGGAACTGAGACAGACTCTGGGTGGTTTGGAGGTGCTTCCAGATGACTGGACCATTACAGCTAATGTGATCAGGGAGACGGTAGGAGGGTACTCGGTGTGTCATCGGGAAAGAGGAAAGTGGACAAGGAGACTTGGTGGTGGCACGAGGAAGTTCAGGAGTGTGGGCAGAGGGGAGCATTTGTGAGCAGCAATATGGTTTCATGCCTAGAAAGAGTCCAACAGATGCAGTATTTGCTTTGAGGATGCTAATGGAGAAGTACAGAGAAGGTCAGAGGGAGTTGCATTGTGTCTTTGTAGGACTTTAAAGTACTTAGGGTCAACGGTTCAGAGCAACGGAGAGAGTGGAAAAGAGGTGAAGAGGCGAGTGCAGGCAGTTTGGAACGGGTGGAGAAAAGTGTCAGGTGTGTTGTGTGACAAAAGAGTATCATCGAGAATGAAAGGAAAGATGTTCAAGATGGTGGTGAGACCAGAGATGGTGTTCGGTTTAGAGACAGTGGCTCTGAAGAAAAGACAGGAGGCAGAGCTGGAGGTAGCAGAGCTTAAGATGTTGGGGTTCTCTTTGGGAGCGACGAGGATGGACAGGATCAGGAATGAGGACATCAGAGGGACAGCTCATGTTAGATGTGTTGGAGATAAAGTCAGAGAGGCCAGATTGAGGTGGTTTGGACATGTTCAGAGGAGAAACTGTCAATATATTGGTAGAAGGATGCTGAGGTTGGAGCTGACAGGCAGGAGGTCTAGAGGAAGAACAAAGAGGAGATTTATGGATGTAGTGAGAGAGGACATGAAGTTAGTTGGTGTGAGAGAAGAAGATGCAGAGGACAGGGTTAGATGGAGGCACATGACTCGCTGTGGTGACCCCTGAAAGGGAAAAGCCAAAAGTGAAAGAAGACAATTAGAGATTGATGCTACGGCAGAGGGGAGCCAGGACAACAGGTCAGGGGGAGATATCATCATAATTATCCCCACAATGGCTGGAGACTGAAGAATAAAGGACAGGTTTATGGTAGAAGGAGGCCTGGCATAACAATGCCCAGAGAACAGATCACAGGAACCTTCCTGAACAATTTAAAGTAGTAACCTTCTGTCATGCATCACAGCAGCTAAGATGAGCAGGCACATGGATCAGTGCATGAGCAGAGCCCAGAGAGGAATGGGTAGTAACAAAGCACCAGCTACTGGTACATAAAGCTGTCACTAGAGACTGCAAGACCAGACATACCAACTTGTGCACTGCCTGGATTGACATGTTGAACCTGGAATGCTTGGAACTGTACAAGTTCAACAGGATGCTAAGGACCTTAATTGAAAACTCTATGCAAAGGCCAACTTTAAGCCAATTTCATATGTCAACATAAAGTGTGGCATATACCAAGGAGGTTGCTACGGATATCAACTGCGGAATGGAGCGACCATCGGCCACCTTCTCTCTACATGGATGACATCAAACTGTGTGCCAGGGGTGAATTCTCCATTTTGTGACGCTGCGTGATGAGAATGTGTTGTTTCGACAGGTATTTTGATGAACTACCGTTAACATTGGACTAACAAATATTCCACACGAGTGACTTACATCAGCTGGGATCTGTCTCCCCACTGTTGCTGTGAACGTGTATATGAGTGTGTGTTAGTGTGTTCGTGCGTTGTAGGAGCTCTTGTACTCTTTGCGATTAGTAATCCTGACAGACTCTCAGTATTTTATTTTCACTCAGTCAGTAGCACTGTGGGTCTCTGCACAGGTGACGCAACAGGTCATCATAAAAGAAACTGCATTAAAGAGTGTCATTAAAAGGAATTTGCATTAACACTTTAATGCATCCTTAACGTTCGTCGTCAATGGATCATATAATTAAGCAAGTTAAAAGTTAAGGTTAGCCTTTGACAGCAGTGATCACACACAAACACACACATAAAGGAGGGACTTTTTTTGAATCCACATCCTTGTTTAGGATTGTGAGTTTCATCATGTCTCTAGGTCTTTGATTCCTCGTGTTCTGTGTTATCTTATCACTATTTGATCATTTTGTGTGGTGACCTGCAAGCAGAGAATTAGATAAGTAAACAACAGAAGAAAAGGTTTTTATTTGAAATCAAACAAAGATCTCATTACAAATGCCTGTGATTAACACAGTCAGAGACTCTGCTGCTAAAATATATTCTCTTTCAGACCACTGGTGGTATTTAGTTGCTGTCCACATGCAGGTGGAGAATACACAGCAAAGATCGGTGGGAATAATAAGGCAGTCTAATGTATGGAACGTCAAGCAAGAGCCTCATTTTCAAGAGTATTTGAAAAGGGATCAGTGCGAGAGTCATTTCTCAGACTGATAACCGCTCCAGAGAGCATCCGCAGCTGTCCAGGATATGCAGTCCAAACAAACAAGTCGTGAGAAAATAAAACCATTATTCGGGAGCCTGTTGCACATCCAGACACAAACAGAGAATGTGTCACCTGTCTTTTAATGATAGAAAAAGAAAGGGGAGAGGAGAAAGACAGAGCAAGAGAAGGGAGAAAACACGGAGAGATGACATTAAAATAAACTAAAGGAGGCCTTTAATGTCATTTTCCGCATTGTTACTTGACTGAAGACTCAAAACTCAATTTCAATTAAGAGGGACATGTTTATTTTGTTTGTTCTTTTCTTCAATTATTGCATCTCTGCAACGGTGATGTATTGGATGGGAAAGACAGGGTCATTGTTTTCTTCTTCCCTCATTGTAAGGACCAAGGTGTATCAGTCAGACAGAAGGGGAAACATTTCTGTTGGGACAAATCCATGTAAAGCATTTCTCCCAGGCCAAGATCCATTATGTTGCTGACATTATATTCTCAGGTGGATGTGTTTATTGGAAAACAAATGTGTTTCAGTATCAGCTGCTCTTCAGGACAATGTCACATCGTGGCTGCTCTTTGAATGATAACAGATAGGTTGGCCTGTTATCATGTTGGCACTGGAGACTTGCACTGAGTCCAAACATCCTAACGATGATGCCAGTGTTGCTGTTCAGATTTCTGGACGGATCCATGAGGCTCAGAGACAAGAGGAAGACATGGACGTGATGGATATAGGGCCACGGGATGCAGGCTGGGGCACGTTTGTCAGAGATCTTCCAGTAGATCTTATAGGCAGCAGGTAAAAAAAAAAAACACACTAAAGAACAACATGCCTGCCCGTTCATCTCTACATTTCACATTGATGAATGCAGATCTATAGCTTCAGCTGTTGTAACAGTTTTATTTCTCTGGAAAGGTGTGTACTGAACTTGCAGCCTGACCGGCAAATGAACCGAGAACTTTCATAGTACCTAGTTTTGTGCTGCCTTTAAGCAAGCTGCTGAACTCCCCTGACTGCTCTAGTGGAGCTGTTCAGTGGCCAACCATGAATCATTGTGATTCTACTAAGTAGCTGTTAGATGTGAAGTTGTGCACTGTCAAAGAAGTTCTTTGTCAGGCTTCTCTACAGTAAAAACAAAACCAAAACAACAAAAAAAAAAAGTTCAGAAACTGAAACATGCTGGTGCATACATTCACTTTGGGTTAACTGCCATCTGTTTGTGATTACAGAAGATTTAATTGACTTTATTGCACTCTGGTTATCCGTGAAATTGTCTGCATCAACGGAAGTTGTTACTTTTGTTTAAACCAACTTTCCTTAGAAAGTAATTATGCATTTAGCCATGGAGACTTATGTTGCTAAACATGCATGGGTGGATTATTGAATGGGCCAGCAAGCCACAGCACCAGGGGCCTCAAGTGACTACAGTAAGTTTTTTTAATTACAGTATAGACCTCAATTAAGTGTTGTAATAGACACAACTCAGACATAGAACGTGCTTGAATCTAGCAAAAGCATTTATTTTCTTTACAGACAGTCATCAGCTAAACCAAACACTGAACCTTCTTGTTTGGGCTAATGTGCAGCGCCTTGACTATTTGATCGTTTCTAAACCAAGTAGTGTGTGACACAGGTTGGGAAAGTATCATAATGCGATAATATAACAAATATAGATTGGGAAGAAAAACACAGGCACATTCTCCCATCTGAACTGCAAAATGTTAACAGAAATTTAGTAGAAACCACTATTGTAAACATTTTAGCTAACTTGATGTAAATATGAATGGAGGCCTTTCAACTTGAATGGATGAACTTCCGAGCATTCAATTATGCAGGTTTTCAATAGATGCGCCAGGAGGTATTGAGTGTCTGAGGCTCACCTTTATTTTGTAGTTTAAAGAAAACGTTCTTAATTTTGTTGTATGTCTCTGTTATATACGGTAAAATATTGTATATATATTTTTACAACTTCAATTCCCAAAAAGTTGGGAAGATGTGTAAAACAAAACAATCTCAAAAAAGTTGAAACATAGTGATGTTGACCATTGTGTAGCATCAGCTTTTCTTTTAACAACTGTCTGTAAATGTCTTTAGGAGAGGAATGATTTAGGATTCTTGATAAACTAACTTTCCAACTTGATTGAAGATAAATTGCATTTTCAAGGTAGCGGTGTAGTGGCATTTCAAGTTAAAATGATATACAGTGCATGAACCTTGTGGCTGTGTAACACTCTTTCCAACTTAATTCTGACAGGACAGTCATTTCAATAAGTAAAATCAATGCAGTGGGCCAAAGAATATTTTTTAAGGGAGCACAAAGACTGGCAATCAGTCCCCAACAATGAGTGTAGCATTGAAATACAAGGCCGCAAGATATAGCAGACAGCAAAAGATTCCATGGCCATATGCCCACGGCCATCGTTGCTCCCTCATTTGACCATGAAGCCCTTTATTTTTGTCAAACTGACATGGCCGTGTTGGCTGTTGAGCCCTCATCAAATCTAAAGCTCTGTCTTTTATTTTGTACCCCTTTTCTCCACTTCCTGTTCTCAGTTCGTTTCTCCACCTTTACCACTCGTCAATGTTCATAATTGTTTCCAGCTGCTCCCCTGTCGTTTTAAACCTAGGTCACCCCTTTGTTTGCTGTCAGATCATTGTCTCTGTGGTCCATGCCACACTTTGTCTTCATGGTTTTTTGGATTCCTGGTTTTCTTTATGTGTACATCTTTTACTTGCATCTATGTTTTTTTTGGGCTCTAAACGCTGTTCATGTGGATTTCTGTCACCTGCATCTCGGTCCGGTTTGGTTATTGTTTTGCCCGTTTTACTTTAACTCTGTCTCACAGTTAGCTGATTGTCACCTGCTTTATTGGTCATGTACAATTCCCCACCTGCTTAGTTAGTGCTCATGTACATTTCTTAGTCTACTTTCCATTCAGCTGCCCCTGTTATTTTGACCCGATCTTGTAATTAGTTATCTCCAGAATTGTGTAAATATTCCTTAGATAGTCAGTGGAGTAATTTTTAGTTCTCCCTTTTCTGTTTGTTTAGACCTTGGTTCATGGAATACGTTGTGTTCTCGGTCCACCCTGATCAGTCTCTGTTTAACTCATTCATCTCTCGAAACATCAACAGCATAGTATAATGTGCTCACACTGAGTAGAGTTTGTATAACACATCTCTGCTACATGTTTTTGGCAGAATATGCTGTAGAATTTAATCCACAGTACCCATTAATCATGTATAGTAATGTGAACATTTTAATGCTGGTGAACTATTTTTTTTGCTTTACATTTGCTATATGTGCCAGTCATAGCACAAGTGTCTGTTTGCCTCTATGTATACAATGAAAAGTTAAATGCTGCAAGATATTTACATGTAAAAGTTATTTTCTCTGGGATGAGAATTTATGGTAATGTTGAAATTAGGCGCCCTACCGTCCATTTTGTCTTTAATACATCCATGTTTCCTGTTACCTGTCATCTGAATCGACACCAGCCAACTGATGGCATGTTGTCAGATTTGTATGCCGTGCAGTGGACTAGATGGTTAATTGCATAATTCTAATTTAGTTTTTCAAAAATGCCTACTTGAGCACTGAGATTCATACTGGCTCTGCTGTCACTCTCACATGTGTGTTGGCTTGATTAGTCAACAAGCTTGAGTAATGGTGGTCAACTTTCTGCAACTCTCTGCCACTGTGTTGCCATAGAAGCCATAGGCCTCCTGCTGCACTGTTGCATTCAGGGACATGACATAGTGTAGGTCAAGTTACTACGGGCTGCAATACTTTTATTGTTGCATAGTTGCTCCCTATGTTGTTGTTTACGATATGTAAAGATAAAACAGACTTTTTGGTGATTTAGTTTTTTATTTTATAATACTTAATTTAGAACAGTGTAGTTGAATAAATGTATTTTGAATTAAGATGAATTAAGACTACCTCTTTACATGTTTCCCCACATTTTGCTGTGCACTGTGAAGTTTGGAAAAATATAAGGCTAAAACTGAATACTGCAATAAATAATAAATCCAAAACAATGAAAATTCCGCGTATTCAGAATCCCACAGTTCTAAGCCTTTGGCAGTGAAGTCAGCATGCTGTTGTGATATCACACTGATATTTGACAAAGTCCCAGATGCAGAGACACCTCTCTCTGCATTGAATGACTGTCATTCATATTCAGTGTAGAGACGCCACTCTACCTGCCACCCACCCTCCTAAACTAAAACGGCTTTATTTCCATGGTAACATGCAAAACCCTGACAGTGCCCTTTGGGATTAATGTGGATCCAGCAATAGACCCTTCCCATAACCTGTCTCAGCTTCACTGTGTCTCACATGCATACGTTAACTCAAACACATGCTCGAGACCCCTGATGTATTTTTTTGTGAGAGTATGTGTTAGTTATGAACCTGCATATGCATGTCTTTTTGTGTGTGGGTGTGTGCGGATGTGGTATTACCCACATTATGGGAACCTAAATCTGTCTACATAGTCACCTGTGGGGACAAGATGTTTGTCCCCGTTGGGAAATCAGTGAATTTCCCTCTATTGACTTGATTTAGGGAAAATTATTCTATGTCGATGACGCATCCAATGACTTGGTGGTCAAGTCTCCAGGAAATAATTACAAGTCCCCCAAAATTATGGAAACCAGACTGTATGTGTGTGTGTGTGTGTGTGTGTGTGTGTGTGGGTGGGAGGGTGTGGGTGGGAGGGTGGGGGTGTGCGTGTCCATCCGTGCATGTGTGCACAGTTACTGCATTATTCATTAATCATTTTGTTTCACAAAACCTCCCATCAGACACTCAGTCTTATCTCATTGCATGTAGACTAAGATAGACTCACATGCACACACACACACACACACCAGCAGTTATACATCTGAATCCCAGCTTCAAGAGACAGTTGTGGTAAAGGCTCAGTAATTAATTGCCTTTGGTTTGAGCACTGTATACCTGGGGGAGGTACGTGTACCTCATGCTTGTCATTCACTTCACTATCAGATACATACACACGAAGGTGTTTATTACTGATAAAACATGAACATAATCGTAAACCTTGTACAAAGTTCCCGTTTGTGTACACTGGCCAATGATTAAGTTTTAAGCTACTTTATTTCTAAGCTTCACAACAACACAAGATGTAATTTCATGCAAGTCATGCCCAATATTAGTTGGCTGCAAAACCCAGGCAATAGGCCATTTAAAGCAGATACAAGCATTAAATATGAATTAGGTTACCAATTAACCTCAGATCTTTCCATCCATCACTTTGCATTACTGTATACCTTCATTAGCTGAAAACAGGTTTGCTTTAAACGTAATCCATAAGGGTTGATGTCAGTGGAAACAAGCGGCAAAGTTGTCCTGGACCTAAAACGTAGAGTCCAAGCAGAGTGCATTATCAATCACGGAGCAATTATATTTATAAGTCATAAATAGAGCCCCAAATGTTACATTTCACTGTGGCTCCTGGGAAAACTAATATCTCAGTGACAGATGGTGCCCTTCCACCTTTTGTGTGCTCTGGCATACACATCTGCCCAAGTTCCTGTTTGGAATAACTTCACATGAATGAGCAGCAGTCACTGCACCTGAGTGTTGCAGCCAGTGTGCCACATGCAAAATAAGAAGCAGATCACAATGATCATAAGGTTATTGTGTAAATCATGGCTTTTTAATCAACCAAATAATCTTTGATTAATCTTTGATTATTTGGTTGATTATAAGTCAATGGCATACTCAGACTTAGTTCCACCAAGTTTCCACTACTGTGCCTACTTTGTGATTCAGGGCATTTACTTGCACATAAAGCTATAATAAGCAACTTTTGGGAATCAAGCAAGCAATTTAATGGCACTGACTCCACTGTGTCATTCCACTCTGCCCCACGTGGTCCAATGCTCTGGTCTGCTATGCTCACCCCAGCTGTTACCCCCAGTTATTCGTAGTTTTTAAAGTTATTCAAGCAAAAGTAATTCAAAATCCTTATTGGCTAGAAGAGTGAGCCTCGTTCCAAAAACACTGCACTTCCAGCGGAGCTGTTTAGTGAGTCCGGGTCACAGAAGCTTTACTAAAATAAACACATAAATGAATATCTCAGCGAAGAATTTTGTGAAATCAGTTCATTTTCACTTAACTTAACATGGATGATTTAGTCATACCAATTTTACATTTTCAACTAATTCAACTCGGAGTTTCTAGTTTTAAGTCTCGTACCACATAAACAAGAAAAAAAATAATGATGAGAGTGATGAGTTGAATGAAAACAGATCTGAGAGTTCACAAACAAAACTAAGGCATTAGTATACTTCCCAGTATGCATTATTCGATCAAGGTCTCCAAATATTCTTTGTTTATTTTGGTAATTAGAAGAAGACTTTATGCTAGAAAGGCGATAGCAGGCTTTATTAAAATCTAAATTAGCTCACTGGTTAGTTTTACAATAATGAAAAAAAATGGGAGCTGTGAGAGTGAAGCTTAGAGTTGAATTTAATGACTAACCCTAAAAACTTTATCATATACCAGCAACTAAACAAGCAACTAAAAATGATGGTGTGCTACTGACTATGGTACCATGTGGTCAGTGGTGGAAAGTAATGAAGTACAAGTAAGTGGTAATTGTAATTAACAGACCGATAACAAGTACTTTGCATTAGGGATTCATAGCATAGCAGTGCTCAAAGTTGCCTGGTCTGCAATAGTTCTATTCTCTGGTGTACTAGCACCTCTCACAGGGTGCTGGTGTTGTGCTGAGTCTGGCCTGACTGCTGGAATTTGCATTCACAGAGCAGGAGTGCACACTGCTAAAGTGTTTGGACTAAGTGTCTAATTTCAGACGTAAACCTACTGAATTTATGGTAAAGTGTGACTTTATAGGGGATCATTGAATGCAGTGTAGAATTATGTTAAAGTAAACCAAATAATATAAAAACCTGTGCTTTTCCTGAACATTTCCTGAACTTTGTCCAGTCCTCCTTCTTGTGTGCCATTCACACAGAGAGGAAATAGTATAAAATAGTGCATAGTGAGTCCCTGTGTTACTGCACTGAGAACTCTTGATCCCTGTTGGTTTATAAATGATTGATTTACTGACATATACCGTTACACTTATGTTTTTTCCTTGTTATGGCATTTCTGTAGCTTATTAAATCTGCACATCCTGACCTTTTTTCTGGCTTTCTTGGAATATTCCTATTGGTCTGTGTTTTATTCTTGAAGTTACAGTGCCAATACTGCTGTAGTACTGTTACTGTCACAACATATTAAGAACTGTAACAACGCAAGTAGTGTAGAAATAAAACTGAAAAAGCATCCGATCATTTCATTTATCATCATTTATGTGTGTTGTCACTGGAAAACCCTGCATATTAGAGAACGTTCGTGTAAGAAGCACAGTTGTCGTCTAATGAAAGTCTATTTGGCACTAAAGTTGCCAACAAATTAATTGCTGCCATTATGTTCTAAATTCGAAACCATAGTATAGCGACAACAGATAATAAATTTACATTTAATATTGTTGATATTTATATGGGATTTTAGTAAAATAACACAATGGTGTATTTACTGTAACAACAGACTGATCCATTGGAAGAAAAAAGTTAAACACTTTTACTTTTAATAAATTAATAAAAAATGCCACTGTGGTACCTATGCTTTTTACTACAGTACAATTTTTGTGAATTTGTACTTTAACTTTAAGTACAGTTTGAGTACTTTATACACCACTACATATTGACTAGGCTTTTCATATTATTATAATAATACATAAATTATAGACTGAGACATTGTTTTGCTTGTTTAAGTTTACATAACTACCAATAATGTCCAATAAAGGAACTAATTAAATTAAACAAGACTGGTTTGTTGTGTAAATCTCATCCACAATAAGCTCATATAAAGTTTTAAATATAAATTCAACCAATCACCTAAGTTGTTCAATAAATTAATGTAATCAATCAAACTAGAACAGTAGTTTGTGCAACATGCAACTTTTATTTAAGATAACACTGCATGTTTTGGATGTGATGTGAAATTCTAAGGCAGCCCCTTGACTCATATTTCTAAGTTAAAACACATAATATTTGATAGTGCTTAATCCAGCAGCAATGGAAGATGCTTCTTCTTGATTTCTTGTTGTATTTTTCATTGTGTGCGTATGTGTGTTCAGACAGCTCGAGTAAGACAGGCAGTCAGGCAGACTTGACAGAGATGTCTTCTCCAGTCCATTTTATGTTAGTTTTAGTTTTAGTCACACTTTCACACTTTTCTGACAGAGTTTTTGTAAATATGAGGATGCTTGTAATAATCTCTGTCTGCAGTCTTTTGTCTTGCACATGTGCATAATGTAAAACTCAAATTAGAAAAAACGTATGTGTATAAATGACAGAGAAATAGACATTAAAAGAAATGAATTTCCTTTAGTAAGCCAACTACAACTGAGCTACTTTAGTGCCTATAACCCAGTCAATGAGTTAATACTGAAAGTTACATTCAAACATTCGTTTCCCATCAGTTAAACAAGAATAAAGTGATTGCTTTGTCATTTGCACAGTGCCTCTTTATCCTTTTCTGGTTGTGACACATTTGAGAGCACAATTCGAGCAAGCAGGTCTAATTTTCCCCAAGGAGATCAAAACATTCAGTTTTTTATCTTGTGTTATAATCTTCTTTTAAGCAACATAACTCCCTAATTCATAGGATGGTGCACCGTTACCCCACATTATTGTATTCTGGTAGCATGCACTTCAAACAACTCCAACTGTAAATAAATTATACACAGCTGAATGAGGACAGAAGAAAACAGAGACTGAACAGAGGCTATACTGAACGGTCTCATTTATATGTAAAACATGACTAACCTAAATCTGAGCCGAAGCTGTATAGCTGCATTATATTACCGTTTTAATATGGAAATAATGATGTTATGCCAATATTATTTTCTGGCTATAGGCTGTGAATTAGGCTCTAAAACATCCACTAACCCCAGAGAAAAACATTAAAAGTTTCTGCGTGTGTGAGTGTGTGTGTGTGTGTGTGTGTGTGTGTGTGTGTAGACAGGGGTGACACTTCATCAACAAATGTCAACTTTTAAGAAAAACTGACATCTTTCATCAACAAATGTGGAGATTCAGGCGTTTTATAAGACAGTGAGAACAAACATGTCTCATCTTCTCACTGTCCAGAGTCTGTCTCTTTCTATCTCTTAGTTTTTTTTTTTATATATTTTTTTTTTTTTTCATGTTTTTTTTTTTACACTAACACACACACACACACACACACACACACACACACACAGTTGTATTACATACCGTACCCTTATTTTGAAATGGCAAAAAAAAAAAAAACAATTCTTCATCAACACAATTTATTTACCAATATTTAAATTGTTTGCACACTTTGAGCAGTTTTTTTGTTTTTCTTCTGACAATAAAAGAACATTGTACTAGTTGATCAGGAAATAATGAGGGGGTAGTTTTGCATCTCCTTAATTCCACTTCAATATAAGGGGATGCAGACTCAACCCTTAACCCACATTGAAATGGCATCACTGTAGTTACTGAAAGTAAAAGAAGACACAGATGAAGATGAGTGCTCTCGTCTTTCAGTTTTAAAAAAAGGCAACTGGACAAGACAGAATACAGTCAAAGAATCGGTCAGTGTCATTTCAAAGTGATGACTGGGAAGATTATGGATTTTAATTTACCGACTTTAAAAAAAAAATGGTGTGCAGGCACTGTGCAACATGGATGACTTACAGTGGTGGTATTACTTACACTGTGATGAACAATTTAAGAAAACACCACCCCAGTGTGTCTGCTGACAGCACAGGAGATGAGAGAGTCAGGCAGGAAAAGGCAGCTCCTTCCTACAGCATTTCAACAACCTCTCGATGCAGATTCAGACAATACAAAACCCAAAACTACAGTGGGAGTGTTTACATCTGTACATCCATGGAGGATGTCAGATTTCAGCATTTGATTAAAGTGCTTGTTATAGTATCCCCCATCACCAGCACCTAAGTTACACTGATGAAACCACAATGAAGGAACAGGGTACAGTGTGCTTTTGCTTTATGCTGCACTTTACATAGGCCCAGTGATGTAATGTGACCACATTTATATACAAGTAATAAAGCTACATTTTGTGTTTGCACTAATTACAAAACCTATTATTTTAGTGTGTGGTTGATGTTCTTAGACTTAATTTTAAGGCAAGAACTTACACATTTACACACGTCAGACATGTAGGCAGTTTATCTTAAATTAAACATGACATTTACTGATATTAAAAGTTGGGGGGGATGTTTCTTAGTTGGTAGAGCAGTCAGCAGAACCACAGTGTTGGTGGTTCAACTCCCAGTTCCTACTTGTTACTGTATATGTTGGATGTGCATCCTTGGTCAAGATGCTAAACCCCAAGTTACTTACTCACTAAAATACATATTTATTTGCATTGACCATCTGGTTAAAAATGAACGGCTCACCTTGCTCCACAAGGAATAACTAGTCAAATTTCCAGGGTAATAATTTATACGATCACAAACCTGAAATGTGGGACCAGAACAGTGTCTATTTTTGTTGTCAGCTGCCTAGCAACAGTCTTCATGTAATGTCACAAAGCTGATGTTGATTTTCACTTCAGCACACTGAAGGGGGGGGGGGGGGGGGGGGGGGGGCACTATTATAACAGGCACAAAGTTCCAGTACTGCATGAAGCTATTCCTACAAAACATGTATCAATATATCGCCTGAAAATAATGCTCAAATAATTAAGGCATTAAAATCGGAAATTTCTATTTTATAATTTCACTGGTCATCCCCATATCTGCTGTGTGGTTGGGGGATTGTGACATTGTTGTTTCACAGAATTTATTTATTCTTTGTTATATACCCTTGGCTATTTTAAGAAAGATTTTCATTTTAGTATATTTAGCACCACCTATGATTTTCTCCCTGGACATGATCCAGTCTGTCATCTGCTATTATTTATTTTAATCTTTTTATTATTATTTTGTTAGTTCAGTTCTGAGACAATTCTTTACTCCTGACATGAGCGGCTGTCAGCTTTGTGGCGGTGCTAACATCCTGTCAATGAAATGGATATAATGTAGACACCACCATGTGAGGCAACTTTGCAGGTCGTTGATTGAGATTTGCAAGAAGGTTTTATTATTACGAATTTAAAAAATGCATTAAGGTGATGACCGATGTTCTCTTGTGCTGTAAACTAAACTCTAACTTCCCATGGTTTTAAGTTATTTACAGTTTTGAATTACCCATCTTGAAGTGCAGCCGTTGTGACGTCACACCTAACCATGAAATCGGATAAGTTCACCCCTGACAGGTGCTACACTGAGGCCATATTGTACGAAACAACTCTTCAGAATGAAGTTTACAGGTAACTATTGTCTTACTCTATGTCCTCAGCAGGAACTATTAGGTAAGAAAGACGTGCTTGTTTAAGAAAGCACGCCTTTCTCATCACGATGTTAGATGGTTTTTCCCATTGGTTTATGGTAATTATGGAGACCAAACCTCCAGCCAATCACAGTAGGGAATCATGAATATTGTAAATTATATGTTAATAGCAGCTGGAGGACACTGGGGATTGTGGGCTGTTAGTGCATAAAATGTCACAGAAATGTTAAAAATACACTCAGTACTAAGTACATCTACTATAGGAGGTCATAGATCGAGGGCCACATGCAGCATTCACAATGAAGTTGCTTGGGTTAGACATGCTGGTTGTTGTCTTAAAGAGTTGCGAAGGCATCATACCCCATATACAGTGAGCACACATAGTTAGAAATCTGTTTTAAAATGCACTTTGTGGTTGTGTTTTGGCTCAGATAAGGCTCTGTAGCTATCACCGAGTCAGGATTTTCACACTAAGATTCCATATGTTAGATAACACTGAAAGATGACAAGCAACAGGGAGGGAGGTAGAAAAAAGGTAGAAATCGGAAGAAAAAAAAATAAGATAAATAGTCTGCTCTTTCAGTTAAACACAGAGGCTAATAATAATAACAATAAATTGCTTACTGATTAATTGATCTCAAATTTATGATGGCATTTTACCCGCCCGTTTATCATTCTTTGAGATTTGTCACCATGTTCTCTGGCAGACAGATGCTGAAATATTTCATGCAGATAAAGCTCATTTAAATGTGAGAGAGAGGAAGAGAAGCCAAGGGTTATCTGACATCTGCAGTGTCTCTGATTGTTAAATAAACACAGATCAACAGATCAGCCAGATGAAACAAATGTGAAAAAGATTCGTTCACTGCGTCCTTGTATGTGTGTGTGTGAGTGTGTGTTCGTTTTTACTTTATCTTGCTTACGTGCGAACCGACTCTACATGCATTCTGCTGAATCCCCATTTTCCTTTAATCTTCACTCGCAGTTTATGCTGAGATGAAGCATAATGCACATCAATCACAAATATACACACACACACACACACACACACAAATGCATATATCAAAGATAAAATTAATGATATCAAACAGATTTATAAATATGTAGATTTGGTTCTTAGCCGTTGCAGTCGGGAAACAAACACACGCCATGTTTGCAAGCACAACAAAACACATTTTGGCACCAGCAGAAACTGAATAAAATCCCTGTTTTGAGCATCACTTTAACCGGAGCAAGTTTTCTGGTTGAGGTTGAGTAAAGTCCATTCATTCCATATTAAAAAGTATGTGGATTTTAGTGCATACTGTTCTTAATATAGCTCTAACTTATTATTAGGTAGCCTCTGAGCTTTGAACATAACAGTATTCCCTGTGAATTATTCTTGCATTATAAGATGCTACAGTATTTGTTTTGAGTTGAGAAGGTGAGATCTTCCAAAACGAAGCATTGTACAAAAATCTGAAGATGTTTTCTTTGTGCATTACGTGGTTATGCTGGAGCCATTTGACTGGACTGTAATCATAAAGTCACCCTTGAACACTCTCTCTCTCCCACGCGCACACACACACACATTATGCCTTCTTCTTACAAGGACACAAATCCCAGAGAGCTCCTAGCTTACAATGGGCTTCATCATTTCTGTTTGTGGGCTTTTAAACTGAGATGAGTCCAAAATATTTAGAAGGGGGAACAGAGCTCATAAAATCTACGAGCTTTGACACAACAGAGGATATTAAAACAGTTATTGCACTATGTCTTGGGGGTTGTGTTCTTTCATAGTTAAGGGCATCCTTGAATAGATAGAAGGCGGCTCATATGACAACATAGCAAGATGCTTAGAAGTGATCAGGAAATCACTGTGTGTGTGCATGAAGGAGATTGAAATGCATGTCTGTTGTAAAGGTCTATGTCTTCAACCAAACATCATAAGCAATTAATCAAATCGTAACACCACTGGATAAGTTTTCTCCAAAAACTTTCAGCTGTACATACATTCATGGATTGCTTACATAGAAGATTTTATTTCTATTCTACTGTGTTTACATTTCATTTCTTTTTCAGTCAGCATGGATATTACCAGGACACTGAAACTGAAGTAGTTAATATAATTCCGGCTTTGTTATTTTAATATTTAAAACTGTGCGTTTCTTGATACATGTTTATATAGTAAATGTAAAAATGGCTTCAGTGAATAAAAAGGTTACTGAAGCTCTGTCTATCAGTAAGTCACAGGATTCACTGAAGCAAGACGGCTGAGCAGAAGACTGCAATGATAATTAATGCTAAATGTTCAGTTCTGTGTGGCTGATTTCCTTGTTTTTCCTCAATAGTTTTAAAGAAAAATAAGAATATAAAACTGAGTTCACTAATGATGAATTTTTTGAAGATTAATGTCTTGGGTGCATATTTACGTCTTACCCCGAGCAGACTGACAATCTGATCCAAAGTGAGAGCGTGTAACATAAGCAGATGGGCTTGGTAACTCAGGCTTTGGCCTTTTGGGACTTAGTTTGGCCCATAATTGGATCAATTAGTCAGAGCCACAAAACATTATCATATTGTACAAATTAGCTCAACCCAAAATTCCAGCAGAACTGACACATAGATGCAGTGAAGCAGCAGAAAGAGACAGATGAACACATTTGACTTAGCTGTTCAAAGTTTCGGGTCAGCATTAACATATTGTTCTAGCTCAGGTATGGAAATTATATAATGCAGCGCTTCTAAACGATGTATGGTGCATCGTGCAGAAGACAATTAGAATGAGGAAACATTTCACTTGCAAACCTGCAACAATTAATTTTCTCAGTTCCAAAATTAAATAGTGTAATTAAAAAAAAGGTATAATACACAGGGGTAAATATTCTCTGACTCAACTACAGAAAAGTAGGTGAGTGAAAACACTGACAAAAATAAATAAAAAGGTTCAAGTGATTTAATCACAGATTTTTAGAAATATTCCCAACTTTCCTGCAAATGGGCTTTGTACAGTTGATTGTTTTACTCTTTTAGCCATGAAATTATTTTATCACTATAATATTTACATGCACATTCAGCTGGTACAAATGTTAATGTGAAAAATGATTTTACTGTGCCCTCATCCGGCTTCTTTCACTATCTGCAGAGCACTTTTTGTGTCCTTCTAGTTGTAATTTATTCTTCATGGAATTAGTTGGTCCAACTGTACCAGATCCCAAACAATCCAGAATTGTGCACATGAAACATGACTGAACTTTTATTCCAGTTGCCTCTAAGTACTCTGTCCGGTTCCCTGCTGTTTGTTTTTGGATTCATAGCTCTCAAGCATTATTTTTCTTAGCCTTCCACTTTTTGTCTTGTATGTCTGGAGGGGATATAAATTTCTCACATATCTGGATAATGGTCTTCTTAGTTGATACTGGTATTCCTAAATGCTTTGAAAAAAATTTAAATCTCATATCCGGCTTTATGAAGGAGATCTACTCATATGCAAAGTGTGTGTCCAATTTAACACACCTGGTGCCACTCATCAAGCATCAGGTGTTGACAGTCTTTTTAAAGTATCACACACTTAATTTTCATACTAAAGTAGAATGCAAAATTGCATTGATATAATTTAAATTCTTTTGTTATAACACTCCTTAAACATTTTTATTTCTCATGATGAAGGAACAATAGGAAATAGCCTTTTTCTATTTCATTGTAAGGGAATGCACACTTAACTCAATTATGTATTTCTCCACACCTGTGCTGTTAAAAATTAGTAGTATCAAAACACCATTTTGGTACGTAACGCATAGAAAACGAAGGATGTTCTCATCAAATGTAGAAATTATTATCTCAACTTTTGCATTGTGTAAATAGTTAAAAAATAAAAGTATTTATCATCCGTTTTGATGAGAACTTTTTCATTCATTGTAGAGAAAGGTGGGGTTTTTTTGTTTGTTTTTTTTACTCTGATTGGAACAAGCGGCTTCCTATTGGGTTAAAGGATGATGATTGTTGAAGCGTTTTTTGTCTGAGTTCTGGATTGTGTGGATGTAATTTATGGACAAACTGCAGCCTCCACAGCCCTTACATTTGGGTTAGTAGTCAGCTCATTACCGCAGATAATGACAAAACTCACCACTCCATTTAATGTGAGTGGAATATGAATTAAGGTCCATCTCTTTTGACGGAGATGTCCACTGGTAGTTATTTGGAATGTTAACATTTCTTCTATATTTTATATATTTGTTAGCTGGTTCAGTTGTTTTTGTTCATTTTTCTTTGGCAACAGCGAGTTTCCACTATTTACTTCACTATGGTTTCTTTTTCTCCTGCATGGTCCCTTGTGGCTTCTCTAAGGCAACAAGCCTAATGTCAGCTAGATTCTCAAGGGTTTTTTTTTTCCTTCTGTTGACCCATACTCAGAAAAAAATGCCATCTTCTTCTTTTGCGTTTGTCCCTGTATGGCCTTAAAGTTGGTGCAGAGGCAATAGGGTTTTTGGTTAAGGCATTGGACACAAAATCAGACACAATGAGGCACCTGGTAAGACTGACAGGCTTTAATGATGAGAAACAGAGGACCACAAACTCAACCGGTGAGAAGCCTGGAAACCTGATGGACCAAGCAGATTGCAGAGAAAGACCAAAGCAAGTTTGAGATCTAGTGACTTGTAAACAATGAGTGGAATAAAGGTTTTAGATTGCAATCGAAGTAAATATGGCAAACATCTTGTTTTTATGAGGGTCATACATTCTCACTGTCCTTTGAGCTCTGATTTGGCCTCTATCAACTCCTGAAGATATTAGACCCTGGTCAGTCACAATAAAACCATCTGCTTTTTTTGTGTAGTTCCCCTTGTGCCACCAAAAAAAACCTAATTGAGACATGGCCTCCAGAAGACCATTTGAAGGTGCCCTGTGATATTTGGCACCTAGATACGTAGAAGTTCATTGATGGCATTGCCTAACCTTCCCTTCTAATGCACATTGAGCCTTGAGCAGTGACGACCCTGTCTTCAGTTTACCAGTTGTCCTTTGTTGGCCCACTTTTAGTAGGTACTGATCAATAAACACTGGAAATGCCCCACGAGAGCTGCTGTTTTAAAGCTGATCCAGCCATATAGCATCACGATTTGGCACTTGTCAAAGCTGCTCAGATCCTGTGCTTTTTTTCCTGCTTCCAACACATTAATTTTAGGAACTGACTCTTCACTTGCTGCCCTGAAGTTACATTTGATCACACAAGTTTGTGTGAGATCACTGAAATTGTTCCTCTGAAACAGGTTGTGTTAAGTACATATGCTAAGTCTATGTTCCTGCCTATTGACTGAACTGTCTTAAAATCAACATATTAAAAACTGATTTTCTCCCACATTTATGAAATGTGTTACATTTTAGAAATGCTTTGGTGTGCACCAGACATTATGTCCAGCAACTTGCAGAAACTGTTGTCTGTCTGCTGTTTGCTGCATTTTGTGTTGCACAGTAGGTGTTAAGAACTGAGAACTGCTGCCTGTTGTGACTGAAAGTGATGCTGATGCTCTGACCGTGAATCAGAATAGTATAATACAAGTGCAACTTGGGTTAGGGACAGCATATCTGTGGGTTCACTAGACATTAGAAACACTTTATCATTGTGATTCATTTTTAATATACAAACCTAATTTCAAAGAAGTTGGGACGATGTGTAAAACCTTTATTGTCGATAAGCACATATACATGTTACGATGAAATTCTTTCTCTGCATTTAACTTTAACCCATTCCCCTGGGGGTCCCTGGGGAGGTAGCGCTGAGTGTCTTACTTAGGAACACACCTTGTGGGTAGGCTGGGATTTGATCCTAAAACTTTTGCATCACATCCTGCTGCTCTACCCATTGAGCTACCGAATGCAATAATAAGTAAATCTCATCAACACATTTTATTCATAATAGAACATAAAGAACATAGATGTTGAAACTGAGACATTTTTCCATTTTGTGGAAAATATTGATGGCAGCAACACATCTTAAAAAAAAAGTTGGTGGAGGGTGATGTTTACCATTGTGTAGCAACAGTGAGCAGCAGGATTCTAGCTGCTCAACAGTCCTGAGCCTTTGGGCTGCAGTGTGGTTTATCTTGCTGAAATAATCAAGCCCTTCCATAAAAGAGACATCATCCTGAATGGAGCACATGTTGCTCTACAAACTTTGCAGCATTGATGATTTCCAGATGTGTAATATGGCAACACCATAGGCACTAATGTACCGCCATACCATCAGAGAGATATGGCTTTTGAACTGTTCGTTGATAACAAGCTGACTACTACTCTTTCGGCTTATCCCGTGAGTTCAGGGTTGCCGCAGCGGATCATTGTCCGCATGTTGATTTGGCACAGTTTTTGCACTGGATGCCCTTCCTGGCGCAACCCTCCCCAATTTCTACCAGGCTTGGACCGGCACTGCACAGCTGGGGAGGGGAATGGGCTGTTAGGGGATCAGTGTCTTGCCCAGGGACGCTTCGAGATATAGCCAGAGCCGGGGATCAAACCACTCACCTTGTGGTCCGTAAGCAAATGCCTTTACTGAGCTATAGCCGCCCCTTCGTTTATAACAAGCTGAATAGTCCCTATTTAGTCTGGAGAACAGAGCGTCCACGGTTTTCCAAAATCAAAACCTTTTTTGGAATTATCTGACCAACAGTGTTTCATTTTGCTATAGACCATGAAATATGAGCTTTGGCCCAGAGAACATGGCGGTGTTTCAGCATCGTGTTCACATGTGGCTTCTTCTTATCTTTAACTTAAATTTGTGCTTTGCACAGCGAACTGTGTTCACATCCAGTTATGTCCAGTAGAGACTCATCCCTGTTTTTAATGCAGTGCAGCCTTAGGGCCTGAAGACCACGCACATCCAGTTTTGACCTTCAGCCTTGTCCCTTGCAGATGATTCCTCCTGAGTTTTTGAATTTTTTTGATAATATTATATACTGTAGATGGTGGGATCTTTAAATTCTATGCAATTGTTGGTTGAGAAACATTTTTCTGAATTTGTTACACATTTCATGTTACTCACCTGTTGTCAATTAACCTAATTAGTTGTCAACTGCTCCTTTATTAGAAGCACCTGGGCTTGAGACGACACAGGAATTGTCAAGGGAGGCAGTGAGCACAACATGACCCTGTATCTGAAAACAACAAAATCTTGTCTGTCACCAAATTAAACTGTGGCTATTTTGAAGATACAGTTTCCAGATACACATGAAATAACCAAATATTGTAGCTGTAGTTCAATCTGCAAATTAAACAGATAATGATATGATTTCCAATTCGTATTGTTTTCCGGGCTTAAAAAGAGCAGATGAAATCATTACAAACAGGGGCCCAGCATTATTTAAATGTCAGCTCTGTCTGTGTTTTAGTACATTTAGTTTCAGCGTTGGTTTGTATGTGAGAGAGACAGAGAGAGTAAGGTCACGTATTGTGTATCTAAATCTTTGTGGGAGCTGGTGTGTCTTAAGTATTTATTTTTAGAATCCCTTTCTTTTGTTCTGACATGATTTATTAAGGAACAGGGGCGTCAGTCTCTCATCTCATCTTCTTTGTATACAGTCCTGTTTCCATTTTGTTTTCTTTTTATAACATGTAATGACATCTAGAAATGCACTATATTTGAACTTTCCTTTTATTATAGGTAACTGTCCAAAACTTTGTAAGACTACAAAAGATGATGTATTACTAATAATTTAATGTATGTTGCTCTAACTGGACCCTATTTTACTAACAACACCGTATTGGGAGTTACCAAGAAATGTGTTGATTGATTGGGTTTGAAGCATTTCACTAAGATGGATTTCACTAATCCAAATCCTCATGCTTGAATAACTAAATCAGTTATTTTTTGTGCAAAATCATCAACCCTGTCTTATAAAAATTGCATTTCTATTAATCTGCCACCACACATGCAGTTTGTGAGGACCATAATTGAAGCTAGATTACAATTTCTATTAACGTGACAATATTGCAAGTCACAAGTTAGGTCATTTCAGACACAATGTATTTAGATGGATGTAAATAAAGCAGCCATCTTTCTCTTAACGGCCGTTGTTGCCATAACCTGAAACCACAGACAGAACTCTGACGGAAGTTAAGCTGGGGTTTGTTTTACCAGCCTTCTTGCTTTCTTCATTCACAAAACACGTTGCATTAGAACATATGTCAGCCAGAGTTTACATTTCCCAGCAAATGTATTTGTGATTAGGGCAGCATGTAGATGGAGTGGTCAGCACTGTCACCTTACTATAGTAACCACATGCACCAAAGCATCTCGCACTACAGTAGAACCCCGGTCTCCTGTGGAAAAGTTTTGTCTCGCTGGACTATTCACCTCCCGATGACATTTTTAAAATTAATATTCTATGTCATTGCTGTAAGCCTCAAATATTGACGCGCCACGGTTTCCGTTGAACTACACTGAAAGCTACAAGCACCAATCACAGATGCGAACAGGGACCTTAAGCATCCGCATGTAACGCAGAAGAGACAGGACAAAGTGGTGCTTTTTGACACCTTGGCAATGAGAATGTACTGGAATGTGAGTGTGAATAGTTTTCTGTCTGTGTATGTCTCTCTGTGTGTTGGCCCTTACATAGACTGGAGACTTGTCCAGGTTGGACCCCTACCTCATTCATTCCATCGCATTCTGTGATTTGCATTTAAGGAAGTACCCACCCACTTAACCACTCTTCATCATAGTTCTGGCTTATAAAAAGAATATTTTCTCACATGCGTCATTCGCACTTTTTGTATTCCATTCTTCTCAGCTTGCTCTAGGCCATGTTCTCCGAAATTAACAGTGTTTTGTCTGTTAAATAACTGCAGACAAATTGGTCAGTTGAGTTGTAGTTGTATACGGTGTTATTGCTGTTCATGCTCCAGTGACGGTGGAACCACCTCCTCGATTAGGGGTAGTGAAGAAAGCTTTGCATCCTTACAGTAGGAGTTTGCTTGGTTGCTTTTATTCTATATCTTTGTTTAGCCAACCCTGTTCTCAGAGCATGTGGTAGGTTCCAGTTGGTTGGTGAGATAAAATGTCCTTTACTTATAGGGCTGCAACGTTTTTAGTTTTTTTTACTGGCATTTCTTTCTTTCTTTTTTGTGCTAATGTTTAATTTTTTTTTTTTCTTGAGGTTTCATTTTGTGTCCGTTAGATTCTTGTCAATAAATTGAGGTCAACTCTGAATGGAGCACAGGAGTCTTTGCACAATCTGCTTTCTCATTTAAAGGCATTTAGGAAGGGAACAATCTCCCTGTTACTTTGAAAACATGTAATTTCTCTGGAAAGAAAGAACTAGATCTACAAACAGTAGTTGAGTTCTGGAGGGAGGGTGTGTGTGTGTGTGAGAGACGGAACGGAGGGTAAAAAAAATGAGATGTGGGTTTTACTGTATTTGAAGACTGCTGTTTATTATGTGTACCTGACAGGGACTATGGATGAAACTGACCTAGTGGCTACATTTGGTGTGAATCTTTTCCGATTGAATGATATTAATATTTAGTTTTTACACAGAAACCTAAATTACCCGTTAAAGCATTCCGAGAAACTTCTCCCTTTGTAAGGGGTTGGGACACACACACACACACACACACACACACACACACACACACACACACACACACACACACACACACACACACACACACACACACACACACACACACACACACACACACACACACACACACACACACACACGTAATGAAGAGGGGAGTGTATCTGATGAATTGTTCATCACATCCTTCTTATCAAGACACTGACCTTACACTAAGTAAAATGAGATAAGGAAAATAAAGATGATGACCAAAAACACGCTACATTAAAAAACAAAACAAAAAACACCACCAACAACAACAAAAAAGCCTGTAATGAGTGGCGGAGAGAATAAATCATCTCATGTTTTGACATCACCAAGTGGTTTGCATCAGTGCCAGTTTTCAGCACAGAGCTGCAGCTTCTTGTACTTTACTAAAAGCGCTGGCCGCACCTCACTCCTGCTCTCAAGCAAACCTTAAAATGATACACAACATTGTAGTTTTTATTCTACTTTTTATTCTAGTTTTATTCTAGTTCTAGTCTGTTAACAATAATGTCAACTTTACAATAGTATTGTATAAATATGACCTGTGAGACAGACTGAGCTGTCAAATTAGTCAACTGGCTGGTGGATAGTAAGTTAGTGCAGCATTCTTATTTATAAAGGTTAGGCTGGGTTTGAACTTGTTTTCACTTGCAGTTATGGCTACATTCAAATGTAAAAAAACATATTTGGGGCTACCAGTGTGATAGAGTAGGAATGCTGACTGGTTCTTTACATTCTGACCCGCGTTTTATTAGCAATGAGTGAGATTAACAGGTCTGAACATACATTTGTGGTGTTCATGATGCGCTCTCACCTGTCTGCCTCTGTAGTCTGCATCTGTGTGGCCAAGGGCAGGACTCCTCCACACACACAGAAAAATGAGAGACATAGTCCACCTAAATGAGACAGGTCAATGTCTTTGTTCCATCCTGTTTGTGCAAGACACCTTCTGTGGGTAGTCAATTGAACACCTGTTAAACGAGTATAAATCGGCAGCGAACTGATCATTTCAACTTTCCCCACTGTCTGAATACTTCTATAACCTTATCCAGGGCTTAAAGGCCTAAATCTTACATTTACATTTAGACAGATGTCATAGCTATGTGACTTGACCTGTTATAAAAATTAACTAATTTTCAGTCAGTTGTTAGTTTATTAAGTTCACCACACTAAAACTATCTCTGTTAGGGCTAATGTAGGTTGCATACAGTAGTGTTAACAGAACATTGTGACATAAGTCTTTGTGGATCCTATTATTGTAACTCCTTAACCACAGACACAGTAGAACTGTCTGTCTTAAAAAAAAAAAATCCAGTTTATTATATAAACATAAGTTCCAAAGAGGTCCACCACCTCAATGTGAGCCGAGAAGGGAAAGCAGCAAGCGAGTCAATCAGTTCCCACACACTACACATTAAAGCCTTCTATACAAGCCTTAAAATATTATTAGGGATTTTTAACAGTAGGCTATTACTCAGCTGTATGTGTGAGCAAAAACAGATGACCCTTCTCAGATTTTTTTAAATAGAGGCCTGCTTCTTACCTGTAAAAAGCTGAATATCTCTAAATTCCCTGGTCAAAAATTCAGATAATGTTCTGGTCACTGGGTCAGGTCGAGAGATTGATCAGTTAACTTCTCTCAGAAATGATTGTCGTAACATTTGATTTTACAGTGTCTCATGATCACAGCGGGTTGGGCCTTGTTTTTTAAATTGGTCCATAACATTCTAGAATTCCATCTTTTCTTTCCCTGAAAATGGACATTCGTGGGCTGGGCTCAATATTTGCCCTTTTCTCACTCATTCTTTCCACTTGTCAGCAGGTTTATTACAGTAGAATATCCAAACTTAAAACTCATCTCTGTGTCTAAACCCATGGGTTTGTGGCTTATTTGCTGATTACTTCAGGCCTTTTGCACACTGTCGTGCACTGGTCTCAGTCTCACTTAATCTGTCAAATATAATATAACATTACAAGCCATGTTATGATGAGTTTCCTATTTTATCTGTCCCTGTTCCTCTGCTCCTGCAGTTAGACACAAAGCCTATCACCCTGTAAAGTACTAGTAGTAGAGTAATGAGAACATTAGGACGTAAAGTCTCTGTCTTACTTCAGTGCTAACATGCAAACCGACTGTAAACTGCTGAGGAAATCAAATGCATCATGACACCAACTTGCATACACTCACTCATGCATGCATGAAAAGAGATTCAGGGACATTCATTCAGAGAGAAGCTGCTATAAGGGTTTGTTCATGTACATGTAAATTCAGAGGATTTAATTAGTTTGTTCAAACACACTGTTAGTGCCTAGAAATCCCAGAGCACCTTTAATTCCAATAAATGACAGCATCCATTTTCTCAGCTGTCTTTAAACTCATGTGAAAGAAATGCTTTAAGAAATTCCCCTCCCTCTAGCTTACGAAGACCCTTTTATACCAAAATCCACTTTAGATCCTCTTTTTATTCCTGTGATCGTAGTTCAATCAGTTTTGTGAATTTCAACATTACTATCCTAAGGCTACGAACCCAGAAACATGAGACTTTACAATGCATTGTTATTAAAAGACAAAACCTGGGGCTGCTTTATTAAATGAGAAATCGCAAACTGACACTGTTCTCACACAGATTGAGAAAAATGTGCTTTTAGCCATCACACACTTCAACAGTGAACGCATTGATCAAATATAGAATTTATCAGCCATCTCTTTGTCTTATGACATGTCTTTTATTAGTGTTGTTCCCTGTATTTTATTAAATCTATGGGAAATTGATACATTGTTTGTATAACTTATCAGAATCTAGTGCTATTTAATTATGATGTCGTTTTTTGAGCCTGACATCATTGGTTTAGTTTTCTGTTAGTGCTCAGCTTCTCCTAATGGTATAAATCTAAAGGGTTGTTGCTGTTTATGTAAATCTGTAACTTTTGTGCTTTTGTATTTATAGACATCTGTATTTGTATAGACATCTTTTTGTTTTCCCGAATAAATTTAAACTCAATAAATGAAATTATACACATTATGGTATCTTTACAGTTCTAAATCTCAAAGTCTGCACAACCAAGGACATGCTGTTGGACTCCAGGAGGATAGAGAGAGAGGCAGTCCGATCTACATCAAGAGGAACCCTGCGGAAAGAGTCCAGAGTGCAAGGACTGCAATGTCTCATCATCCTCAGAAGACAGACCAGGTTTGACATGGTAAAGAGAAAAACGTAGCAACCTCAACAGATTCACCATCGAGACTCAGGGTGCATCATGGGCTGCTATGAGAGCAGTTCCAAGCAGAAATGCAGTGCCCTGCAGAGAGTCATCAAAGCAGCTCAGCTGTTGTCCATGCAGGACCTTAAGACCCAGAGAGCACAGGAAAACCTGGAAAAATCATCAAGGACCGCAACGACCCCAGCCACAAACTTTTTACCATACAGAAGCATCAGAGCCAGATCCAGCTGGCTCAGAGACAGCTTTTAGCCACAGACCATCAGACTGCTGAACAGTGTACAAGTTTAAACTGGGCAACCTTTTCTTATTGGTGTCTCCGGAGGAACCGCCAGTGCCAAGTCATCTGTGTGTGAGAAGATCATGGAGCTACTAGGGCAGAACAAGATCAACCACCACCAGCGACAGGTGGTGATCCTCAGCCAGGGTAGCTACTACAAGGTGCTGAGTGCAGAGCAGAAAGCCAAGGCACTTAAGGGCCAGTTCAACTTTGAAAATCCAGATGCCTTTGACAGTGATTAGATCATGCAAACACTCAGTTCCTGCAGGGGAGAGTGTGCAGATCCCAGTCTATGATTTTTGTTACTTATTCCAGGAAAGAAGAGTTTGTCACAGTGTATCCAGCTGATGTAGTCCTGTTTGAGGGTATTCTCGTGTTCTACTCACAGGAAATCAGAGATCTGTTTCAGATGAAGCTGTTTGTTGACACTGACCCAGACACGCGACTTTCAGTTCTAAGAGACATCGGTGAAGGTGGGAGAGAGCTAGAGCAAGTTTTGGCTCAGTACATTACTTTTGTGAAACCAGCCTTCGAGGGGTTCTGTTTACCATACTTAAGTATGCAGATGTGATTATTCCACGAGGAGCAGATAACCTTGTTGCCATCAACTTGATAGTGCAGCAGATCCAAGATATTCTGAATAGTGGGCACAGCAAGCATCACAATGGCTGCGTGAATGGCCACAGCACTCCACGTCAGAGACAGACCTCAGAATAGAGCAGCCGGCCTCATTGACCTCATCACACCTCTCTTCACAGGGCGGCGAGGGGTGAAGGGATTGTGCTGTAAATAATGCCTGTTGCCATCACTGTATTTAACAGAAGAGAGATGCAAAAACAATTGAAATGGCTTTTATGACTTATCGGAATTTAGATTGTCAGGAAGTAAGACATAAATTCTTGTAATGAGACCATGGGTTAGAGTTGTCCCCATGTTTTGTTCCCAGATTGTGTGGGGTTTTTTTTTTCTCCCAGCATGTATCCTCAGCTGCTCAGTGGAAACTCATTCTGACAATGAATAAAAGTGGGGAAACTTTTTAAAAGTTCTATCTATGGAACCAGATGAAAAAAATCAGTTAATCAAGCTTCAAGCATGCTTACAAGACATGTTGTCCCACAGGACTGGATATCCCACAATTTTTTACTTCTAAACTCAGACAAAACTGAAGTCATAGTATTTGGGCCCAAAAATCTCAGAAATATTTCCAACCATATCATTACTCTAGATGGCATAAGTCTGGCCTCCAGTACTACTGCAAGGAACCTTGGAGTTATTTTTGATCAGGATTTGTCCTTTACCTCACATATAAAACAAATCTCTAGAACAGCCTTCTTCCACCTACGGAACATTGCCAAAATTAGGAGCATCCTGTCTCAAAGTGATGCCGAAAAAGTAGTGCATGCATTTGTAACTTCTAGGTTGGACTACTGTAATTCCCTACTTTCAGGATGCCCCAGTAACTCCCCAAAGAGCCTGCAATGAATCCAAAATGCTGCAACAAGAGTGCTGACTGGAACTAGCAAGAGAGATCATATTTCACCTTCACTAGCTTCTCTCCATTGGCTTCCCATTAAATTTAGAATAGAATTTAAAGCCCTGCTTCTTACATATAAAGCTCTGAATGGTCAGGCTCCATCATATATAGAAGAACTCATAGCACCATATCATCCCAGTAGACCAATTTGATCTCAGAATGCAGGCCTACTTTTGGTTCCTAGAATTTCCAAAGGTAGAATGGGAGGCAGAGCCTTTAGCTATCAAGCTCCTCTGCAGTGGAACCAGCTCCCAGTTCAGGTTTGGGAAGCAGACACCCTCTAATACTTTAAGTCTAGGCTCAAAACCTTCCTCTTTAATAAAGCTTATACTTAGTTATAGTTATGCTGCTATAGGCTTAGACTGCTGGGGGACCCACCTCCTCTTGTCCCTCTCTCCTTTCTTCTCACCCCACAATTGTCACCACTCTATGACATAACTCTAACTCTAACTCTGTGTGTTCTCTCCCGCAGTTGTCTTTCTCCTTCTCTGTTTCCCTCTCTCTGTCCCTTTCTGCAGGTGTCCCCGGCTTTGGAGCTGTGTGTTTTCTAGTGTGCAGCTACTGGTCCTATCAACCTGCCAGATTTTTCCTCTCCACTGTTGCCTAGGGCTTGCTCATGTGGGAATTGTTGGGTTTTCTCTATACATCTTTATAGTCTTGACTTTATTCTGTAAAACGCCTTGAGATGACTTGGTTGTGAATCAGCGCTATATAAATAAAGTTGAATTAAATTGAAATGGGATTATTTGTGTCTGTGTGTGCATATGTAATGATAATAATTTGTCATCATCAGAGATCAACTGCTTTCAGCTTGTACCTTTCAGGAGTCGCCTTTGTGGAAGCTGTTCGCACGTTGATTTGGCATGAGCTCTTACACCGGACGCCCTTCCTGCTGCAACCCTCCCATTTTAGGCTCGGGATCACCACCAAGGTGGCCCCTTGATGGCTGGGCGGTGCGGCCTTCTGCGTCCCAACCCAATGCTCTACCTATTGAGCCACCAAGCCCTGTATTATTGGGCTCATACACTTAAAATACAGAAACATAATTGCAACAACATAACCCATACATGGAGTTGAATTGTTGCAGTTTTTTCTTACATTATGTAGTGTTTACTAAGCATTTATTCTCATCCCCCCCCAAAAAAAACTGTCCCATAACTAAACAGCTTATGGTCTTTAAGAGCTTAAATATCACATACACAACAATACATCAAAGCAATGAAATTTAGCTTGTTCGGGCTCCAGTCTAATAATCAGAACGATATTGAAAGGAATGGGAGCAAGAAAAGTTTTCTTTTTTAAGTGTTTTCTCTTTTTCTTTTCCAAAAGTTCTTTCCACAGTTTCCCTCTACCTAATGGGGACATAAGCCCATTTGACTTCTAGCGCAGTACAAAACAGTACTTTATTGAAGTAATGTGGCCTGCTGCTGTCCCAGCATCATATTCTGTGTAATGTCAGTGGTGCACATGTTAGTCCCTCTTTTCCAAGCCGAGCCCACAGGTCTTTAATACAGCTGCCAGTTTCTCCCTGCCAAATCCTGGTTTACACATAATTACATATGCATGATTAGTACATGCGCAGTGTTCCTGCTGTGCAATCTCCATCTACTGCCAGTGGTTGGTGTGTTTCATTCAGTTGTTTTGCATGGAGGTGTAGCATACAGTATAATCAGAAGCATGACAGCATGGATTTAGCATATTAGGATCCACTGCCTGCAAATAACATAAACACACATAACTATTTAATAATGTGTGTCTTATTAGCATTTGAAAACCTGATTTTGAACAAGTACACTAACACGATTCATCTTAAACAATCACTCTGCAGTTTGATTTGAGGCTGTTTCTGTGTTGTAACCTTGTACAGTACAAATGCGCGCGTGTGTGTGTGCTCATTGTGTCCTGTCTGTTGATTTCCCCAGTGAGTGGTTAAAGGAAGATGAAGAGGAAGTGGAATACCGGTCACGTTCTCTGGAGATGATTGCCAGCTTAAGCACCCTATAACTGCATCCTCAATATTGATCAATAGCGAGTACTGCAGCATCTGCCATAGTTGGAAACCCAGACAGCAAGTGTACTGTACGTCTGTAGGACGAAGAGATTCTGAATAATGTGTGCAAACAATGTGCAAAGAGATAGAAGGATGAAATTTTTTTTTTTTTTGATTGTTTATGCTTCAGTCTGTGCATCAGTGTGTCTGTGAGAGTTGTATTGGCTGTAATTTGCTGCATTATTGCAGTGGTGTTGTGAGGAGGTGCTCTGAGAACAGCCATCTCATCTCACTCATTAGAGGGAGTAATGAATCGCTGACTATAGATCAGTGTCAAGGGGTAACTCCACTCTACCCACTGCATCCCCACTGCAAGGTGTGTGTGTGTGTGTGTGTGTGTGGGTGTGTTTTAGCGTGGATGTATGTGTTCTTCTCTGTCAGTGTGTATTTGAGAATAAAACCCGGTCTGCTATATAAATCTTTGTTGCTACCCTGTCATGACCCACAGAAGAGTCAGTTGACAGAGCGCCACCATGTAAGGAGTTGGGAATCTGCTGATATTGCACAGCCACAAATATGGCAGATACTCTAATAATTTCCTCTTTATTAGACATTATGGTAATCAGGGGCTTTTTTACAGTGTAATGTGAATGTTTCTTTGGTAAATGACGATTATTAATTTGTTTTTGTTTTTTTCAGTTTTTTCTTCTGTTCTAGTTGAGATCAAATTGTTTACAGTTTACTCAGAAAAAGAACTTTTGGCTCAGATTATAACCACGTTTTCCCTCAGGTATCATCTTTTCCATCTCAAATTACATTCTGTACTTCATTCATGGTTCTGCCAAAGTCACTTCTAATTAACTCTGACAGTTCTAATTAAGTCTGACTCTTCCACATGAATGTGCTCTTAGCCTAACAGGAACCCCGAGGCTTCACAGGGCCAGTTGAAAACCAGCTTTGTCGTGGTTATTCAGGAGAGAAAATATTAGGCTCAGTGAAGCCAGAATAAGTGAAAAGTCACATTGTGATACCGGTATGCAGCTAGTAGACAAGCACAGACAAATGGACAAATTTTCATGCCTGTTATCTTTATATATCTTTATACATATATATATTATATTTATTCTTATTAAGGTGCATTAGTTTAAGTTTAAAAAAGCTACCTAAATTCATTACACTTAAATCTCAGGCCTAACTGAATCACAAAATTCATATTCTGATAAATGGATAATAATTTGCTTTCTTTTCATTTTAAATTTTTTTTTACTGGCACATTTGAGCACAGCATCTCTAAACTAAAACAGTTGTTACAAAAAAATACCCTCACTCTGACTACTGCCTGAGGGTCTTCATTGAGGTCCATGACCAGTTTCATTCTCTGATGCAATCTCATCTGTAATATTCTCTACAATAATATTGTAGAAATTGTCATCCCCTGTCATATTAGCCATTAACCACTTTGATACAAACAGATATTAGTGTATAAAGTAATTTGTTGTTGCGAAACTGCTCTTATGACGTGTTGGTGGTGCTGCTGCTTGTTTTTTCTTTACTCTCCCAGTGGATACAACTAGTGACACAGTGAACCCTGTTTACTCTGCTGTTTAGACGTAAAGCTCTACAATGTAAAAGTGTTTCACTCTTTCCAGGGCAGCGGTGTGTTGGGGCCTTAGTCAAAAATGTGTGCATCATAAAACCGCTGTGGGTGAGATATGGAAAATACAATATTCAAGTTCATACCACACCACACTGCATACAGCACAATAACTTACAGTAATACACTACAGTGATTTACATTACACTGTCCACATTTCTTTGCATCTAAATTTCATAACTTAGCATTCGTAGCTTGACAGTTAGCTTAGTTCATCAGTTTACCACAGAAAAAGTATTGTTCGAGTTAGCTGATTATTTACAGCCTGCTAGCTAAGCTAACAAGTTGACTTCTGGTGGCTCCAGCAAAGCTGGACATGTTAGGCCTCTCTGCTAACTTAGTTAGCTAAGTTAACTTGTGTTAAATGTCAAAGAAAGCAAAAGAAAGAATGTGAAACCAGAGGAAGTTCTGTTACTCAACTGTCTCTTCACTACAACTACATCTACACTAGCAGCTTAGTAGTAGTTTAGCTGACGCTATTTAGTTTATTTTATTTAATTGTTTTTATCTCCGCTGCTCCACTTACCACCATCTTGCTTTTTGTCTTGTTTCTCTTTTTGTTCCTCTTTTTTTCACTCCCAGAATAATAACTCTTCTTCATTATCTTCAGCTGGCTTTCGTTGTTTCATTAGACCTGTTTGTTCACAATAAATTGTGGCTAGTTGCAATGGAAAGTCGAAACTTTGCACACAGCCAGTGCTGTACATAGTTTAACTTTTGTCAGCCCTCGGGGGCCCCCTACTGGCCTGGGGCCCCAAGCAGTTGCCTTACTTGCCTGCTGGCATGGTTTGCCTCTGCTTGCACGGTGTTTGGTTGCCTGGTTTCTCTTCGTTTTGGTGATCTACTTGTAACTGTGACTTTAAATGTGTCATTACTAAGCAGGTTTTTCCCTAACCTGAAACCATTAACCTGAACTTCAGCTTATCATGTAAACCAATCGGAAACCCATCCGATCCATCCTCCAATCTATCTATTTCTCATCTATATCAATATCCAATCATTCATTTTCTTTCATTTCTCTCGTCTTAAATTGACCCCATCTTTGATCATCATGTTGATTATCATGTTCCCTAAACACTGTCCTCCCTCCACCTTCATTCTTCCCTTATTTTCCTCATCGCTTTCCACAGTTCCTCCTATAGCAGCATCAATAGCATCCACACTAGTGCCTTCGCATCATCAAGGACAGTTGGTATTGGTGGTGGTGGAAATTGCCAACTATTGTCACCAATCATTAAGGAATGATTGAAAGAAATTCATTTGCTTGGGAAATCAAGCCCAGTTTTTTCATGATCAGAATGTGCAGGGTTTGATCCCTGCTGAGGGGCACACAGTTGTTTATAACCTGCAACAGCAAATGTGACCAGGAAGTTTCTACAGGAATTAGATTACACCTGATGCAGGCGACTACTGGAAGCCAGTGGAGAGATCTAAACAGTGGTGTGTTTGTCCTTTTTTTGGCTGATCAAAAATGAGCCATGCCGCTGCATTTTGGATCATCTGGAGGGGTTTTATTGTGCATGCTAATAGCCATGTCAGCAGAGAATTACAGTTGTCAAGATGAGATACGACCAAGGGCTGTCTGTGGAGTTGGATTGCATCTTCAGAAAAATAGCATCTGATTTTTCTTGATGTTGCAGAGAGCAAATCTGCATCACAGAGAGATTCTGGAGGAGATGTGGTGAGTTGGCCGTCAATAATAACCCCCATATTTCTGGCAGACTTAGAGGGGACAATCACTGAATACCCTAAATTGATGCTGATGCTATGTTGTATTAAAGGGCCGTGTGCTTAGATTAACTGGGCTTGTGGCTCTGGACTTGGACTTGCACATGCCAGAGTTAAACCCCAAGGATCATATTTTCCAAGGTTAGGACTAGGGCACATGCTTTGTTTTTTTCCTACCTTGTTACCTAATTATTTTTTTCCCCACACAATCATTTAAGTAATGACGTCTCCGATCTTTTTATCAGAATACTGATTTTTGAAAACTCCCATTTTTTCCTTACAGTGACCATAATCTTCTTTCGTATTTAGGGACGTCTATAAATCAGCAATAATTTACTGTACCTGAGAATGGAGCATTGCTCCCTGACTCCCTGGAGACTTGACTGAAATAATATAATCCACCATGAAAACCAGGTCAGCTGTCACACACTAACAAAATATTTTTCTTTAGGTCACCAAAAAATGTTTTTTCTATCAGGTTGCCATTTTTTCCACTAACTGTGTCCTAAATATTTTGTTACTACCTCATGGCCCCTACGGGCTTCTGCACATTAGTGAAAGTTATTTTTGCTGCCCTCGTGACTAAAATAATAACCCACCGAGAATTCCTGCTTTATGTTTCACCTTTGACACTTGAATGCAGCTACTTGTGTTGCTTGTCATAGTGCTGTGACTTTGTAGGATTCTCCATCATCCCTCATGTGTCTCTCGCTGTATGGTTGTTTCTGCCACGCCCATGAACTCGTGTGAACACATTTTAGGAGCCCAGTGAGTCAGAATATTGGAGATTTAATTTATGATATCAAACAGCTTCTTTTAAAGGCAATTGTCATGTAAGCTTCAAAGCTTCAAATGGGTCTTCTCACATCAATTCATGGATTTCGCACATTTCATGACGTTTTCACACAGAGCTGAAATCAAAGGCACGGATCAATTATCCACAGTTACTACAAGAACACAGCTTCAAAGGATACATATTGGATCACAATCTCTGAGGGTTATGCTTTCTCCACCTCCTCCCAAATTTCACAAACACACATACACAGAGAGAGTACATGCACATGCAAAGGGGGGATTGCCAACATTGAATTTTTACACATTTGCTATCACTAATGTCATCAGAGAACAAGTACTTATTTGTGATCTTTGATTGATTAATCACGCTGTTGAACAGAGCCATTCATAACTGGAGATGAAGAATTTAAAGTGGTTTGTTGGTCTCTGATTCTGACCCACTTACAGAGGAGGAGACTGAGAGAAACAAAGAAAGATGATTCTGCTATTGAAGCACCCTTGAAACCAAATTAATGAACCTTGTGAAGTGTAGACAGTGTCATGTAGCAACACTTGCAAAACTGTGAAAGGAAAAGGTGAAATATGAATTTACTCAAAAGAACCAAAGTCAAAATAAAAGTTTACAGGAGGTATGAATGGGACTGGAGCAGTGAGGCTTTGTGAGGCCTCTGACTCTTGCAGCGATGCTCCGATTTCTGAGGAGAGAGAATAAATGAGGTTGAGAAAAGTGGGCCTCCAGATGTGACTCCGTGTTTTTACGCCCCCCTTGGCATCATCTTCTGATGGCTGGAATATGTTCAATTATATTCATAAATATAGGATCATCTCACAGCTGACAAATATAGCCTGGATTTGTATTATTTAAAGGCAACCTGGGAGGAAAATTACAGCGCGAATATGTAAATGGGCAAGGAAGACTAAAATGATCAGCAAAAAAACTAAGGGTGTTTATGTGGGATGGCAAGAATTGACAATATTGGGTTGAGGAGAGAGAAAGATTGAAAAAAAGTGTGGTTAAAAAGGGAAGCAATGGGTAAGAGAGAGAGAGAACAAAGTAGAGAATAGCAGAATAGATCTAGAAGAAGAAGAGATTAGGAGAGAATGGAAGGAGAGAAGAGAAGAAACAAAGTAGGACTGAAGAAAGAGTGGAGGACAAAAGGAGGTTGTAAAGCAGAGTCGAGGTGTTGTCTGTAAAGAGGACTAAGATCATTATGTGCAAGGAATGATGCAAAAAGCTCTTTTCTTAAAGAGCAGAGTGGGCCAGCATCCAGACTGATGCAGATCTTTATTGTCCCTTGCTTGGAAGTCTTCAGACTGCCTCCACACACACCAGTTCACTCTGCTAACCCAGTTAAGAACAATTAATTTCACACTGTCATTCTGTGAATTAAAAAAAAAAAAGAAAGACGTATTTTGGACAATCTAGTGAATAAATCATAATTTGAGCATGTTTTGTTTTTCACATGAATGTCTTAAAAAAAAATTACAACAGCTAATAGATAAGTTGCCATGACAACGATTAATGAAATTCCTCCCTATCTCTCTAAGTGTGGTTCCTCATTACCATGGTAATAAACATTGCAGTACTGTCTGGTTGTTATCATGAAGACAGATCAGTGGGGCTGTTCTTTTTTAAAAAAGCGAGTGTTAGGGTTGGTGGGGCTCAGGGCAGGCGGTGTTGAGTGGTATGGGAATGGTGGGAGAAGGGTTGACTGAATAAGGAGCTATGATGTTCAAAATGGGGAGGGGGGGGGGGTCAAAGCTTTAAACAGCAGTTATCTTATTCCAGATGCCATTCCATTGAGTTGTTTAATTTAAAATATGATCAGCGCATTCCTCAAGCTGCAATGTGAGTTTTTGGAACTGTTGAAATGTAAGGAAGACAAAAAACCTTTGTGGCATAAAATTTGCATTAAATATTAAAACAGTGTAGAGCACGACAAGCCATTTTTTAAGTGAAAAAAATCAATATTGCACCGATGTGCTGTAATCCCCAACTCATATTTATAACAGAGATGCATCTTCCAACAAGTGACTTCAGTGGACTATTATCATTATCTGTTTATTTTTACTATTTTGCTAGTAGATTGAAAACGTGTTTGTTTTAGTTTTTTCTTTGAAGCTCCTCTGAATGCAAAGATCAAGAAGAACCGCTGTGATTTGTGTCCATACATTACTGACTAAAGTCAAGAGAGTTTTCTTTTTTCCAATCTTCATAACAAATCAGTGCATTGCTACTTTTTTAATACTGTCACAAAAGACTAAATTACCCTTACTTGTGTGATGTAGAAAAAATAATCGGTTTAGCAAATTAGAACTCTCACAGATATAAGAAATGAAGCCTAGCTAAAGCTCTTACAGTTTGTTCTAACGCTGTTACTCGTGGGATTTAATTTTACATAATAAAATCTTCACAAGGCTGCTGAAAACATTGCTTATTAATACCAAAGAGTGCATTGTTATGCAGGCCTGTGCTAATGTTCCTGACTTTGAAAAATCAAGTCACATGATCGGTAATTATTTGTGAGACTTCCAGTCCCGCTTTCCCTTCCCCCTTCTCCACCCAACTGTATTTTTAACTGCTCTGTGATTGAAAATGGTGCGATGAGCGATCAAGAGGGAGTCAAAACACTTCGGCAACAAAAGAAAAGGAAAAAAAAAAAAACATGTTTTCAAGCCGAACACAGCAAATGACAAGAAGTATTTTGCAAAGTGACAAATTATCTCTTCAGCAGATATTTCAGTGGGACTTGAGCTCTAATTAGTTGCTTATTTGTTGCTATTGTGAAGCTGTGACTGTATTATTTGAGTCAATTACAGCTGTGGCAAGGAGTGGAAAAGAGGTGTGTGTGTGTGTGTGTGTGTGTGTGTGTGTGTGTGTGTGTGTTTGTATAAGGATGGTGTGTGTGTGGTCAAAGCTATTGTCATTGGTAAATGAAAAGGATCAATTGTGTACCAGTGTAAATCGGTCAGTTATATCTTCATCTCTGCCTAATGAGTTAAAATATGCATATTCAAATACGTTTTCTGTAAAACATAAAAATCACCAGCTAACTTATCATGTAAAAACCACAAGTGGCTTGGGTTGCAATAGCTAGTTAATCGACAATGTGGATCTCAGGCATGTGTTTGGATTTGGATTTGACTGGCAATCGGTTGTGTCTTAACTCAAGCAAGGCAGGTGTGGGTGTAGGTCGGCAATTTTCTTCACATGGTGCTCATTTATGAATATTACAATCCTAAACTATGCATCATTCTTATTGAAAAAAAGATAAGTTTGAGACTAAAAGTAAGCTCTTTACAGTCAGCAACTCAAGCACACTTTTTAGAGGCAATTTCTTGACAATTGTTTCTTTTTTTTTAAGCATGGGATGCTTTACAGATGTTCTCTGATTGCGAAATTAACCCCTTAATAGTTTGTAAAGGTTACAGCTACCAAAAGGGGATATTCATGCAGTATATGTGGTGGCAACAAATGGACACAGAGGAGCCACAACATAAAAACAGGTGACAAATGAACTGAATAATATAGATTTTTTATTTTTATAATGGCACCTTTCATGGAGTGGGATATATAAACGATCACTCTGTTCTTGAAGCAGGAAAAATAGGGAGCATACGGATCCAAATAACTCTGACAAGAGCCAAATTGGAGCATCTTCAAAATGGCAGGTCCTGTGGGGAGTTCCCCTGTATTTAGTGCTGGATACCTACCAAGAGTAGTCCAAGAAGTAATGCTGATGAGAGTGGGGGATGAAGGGTGCTCAGTCTAGTCCAATCCCACAGAAGAACCCTGTCCACAGCCAACAGACCCCACGATGGGTATGTGAGGGTTACAACTATGGGGCGAGGGAAGAACGTGGCCTGGTCTGATGAACCACGTTTACTTTTATATCATGTAGGCAGGTAGCAGTACATGTTTCACCTACCTGGGGAAATGAAACTGTGAATGTAGTATAAGGTTCTGGGGAATGTGCTGAAAAAGCAAGTACACCGCCTTATGGTAAAAGTACGGATGAAAGTAGACCAAGCAAGATAATTCAATTCAATTCAATTCAACTTTATTTATATAGCGCCAATTCACAACAAAGTCATCTCAGGGCACTTTACAGAATAAAGTCAAGATTATAAAGATATATAAAGAGAACCCAACAATTCCCCCTGGAGCAAGCCATAGGCAACAGTGGAGAGGAAAAACTCCCTTTAACGGAAGAAACCTCCAGCAGAACCAGGCTCAGGGTGGACGGCCATCTGCCTCGACCGGTTGGGGTGAGTGGAAAGGGGAGAGAGAAAAGAACAGAGCAACAAAAAGCAATAACAAAACATCGGGCAGATTGGTAGGACCAGTAGCTGCACGCTGGAAGACACACAGCTTCAAAGCCGGGGGACACCTGCAGAAAGGGACAGAGAGAGGGGGACAGAGGAGGACAAAGACAACTACGGGAGAGAACACACAGAGTTAATGACATACAGTGGTGAGAATTGCGGGGTGAGAGGAGAGGAGAGATGGTCAAGAGGAGGAAAGGAGCTCAGTGCATTGGGGGGTGGGTCCCCCAGCAGTCTAAGCCTATGGCAGCATAACTATAACTAACTATATGCTTTATTAAAGAGGAAGGTTTTAAGCTTAGACTTAAAAGTAGAGAGGGTGTCTGCTTCCCGAATCTGAACTGGGAGCTGGTTCCACAAGAGAGGAGCTTGATAGCTAAAGGCTCTACCTCCCATTCTACTTTTGGAAATTCTGGGAACCACAAGTAGGCCTGCATTCTGAGAGCGAAGTGGTCTACTGGGATGATATGGTGCTATGAGGTCTTCTATATATGATGGAGCCTGACCATTCAGAGCTTTATATGTAAGAAGCAGGGTTTTAAATTCTATTCTAAATTTAATGGGAAGACAATGGAGAGAAGATAGTGAAGGTGAAATATGATCTCTCTTGCTAGTTCCAGTTAGCACTCTTGCTGCAGCATTTTGGATTAATTGCAGGCTCTTTAGGGAGTTACTGGGGCATCCTGAAAGTAGGGAATTACAGTAGTCCAACCTAGAAGTAACAAATGCATGGACCAGTTTTTCGGCATCACTTTGAGACAGTATGCTCCTAATTTTGGCAATGTTCCGTAGGTGGAAGAAGGCTGTTCTAGAGATTTGTTTTATATGTGACTTAAAGGACAGATCCTGATCAAAAATAACTCCAAGGTTCCTTGCAGTAGTACTGGAGGCCAGACTTATGCCATCTAGGGTAACAATATGGTTGGACATCATATCTCTGATATTTTTGGGCCCAAATACTATGACTTCAGTTTTGTCTGAGTTTAAAAGTAAAAAATTGTGGGACATCCAGGCCTTTATGTCTTGTAGGCATGCTTGAAGCTTTATTAACTGATTATTTTCATCTGGTTCCATAGATAAATATAGCTGGGTATCATCATCTGGGTATCTGCAGCCTCATTGCGTATGATACTAGATACAGTTGCCCCTCTGAAAAAAAAGGCAGTGAATCAGAGGAGCCGACCTCCATGGTACAATTCACAAATGCACAGCTTAAAGCAGGCGTCACGAAAATTAGAGAGGAAGTGGCGTTCCACTAATTTAGAAGAATCCCGGTTAGCCTGGAAAAACAGTTTAAAAATGTACAAAAAAGCTCTCCGTGATGCCAGAACAGCATATTATTCCGCACTAATAGAGGAAAACAAGAACAACCCCCGGTTTCTGTTCAGCACTGTAGCCAGGCTGACTAAGAGCCATAGTTCTGTTGAGCCTAGTATACCCTTAACTTTGAGCAGCAATGACTTTATGACTTTCTTTACTGATAAAATTGCAGCCATTAGGGAAAAGATTCACCAGATCCTCCCTACAAATATTACAGATAGATCTTCATGTACAACAGCTCTAGAATCCTCAATAAGGCCCCAATCCATCTTAGACTGTTTTTCACCCATAGATCTCACTGAGCTAAGTTCAACTATCGCCTCCTCAAAACTAACAACATGTCTTTTAGACCCTGTTCCAACCAAATTGCTTAAAGATGTTCTACCTTTAATAGACACTTTCATATTAGATTTGATTAACCTATCTTTAGAAACTGGCTATGTACCAAAGGCTTATAAAGTTGCTGTAATCAAACCATTACTTAAAAAACCCTGTCTTGATCCAGGTGATTTAGCCAACTACAGACCAATATCAAATCTCCCGTTTATCTCTAAAATCCTGGAAAAAGTAGTTGCAAAACAATTATGCGATCACCTTTACAGGAATAATTTGTATGAAGACTTTCAGTCAGGATTCAGAGCTCATCACAGTACAGAAACAGCACTGGTAAAAGTCTCCAATGATCTTCTCCTCGCTTCAGATAATGGACTTGTGTCCGTACTCGTCTTACTAGACCTTAGTGCCGCATTTGACACCATTGACCACAACATTTTATTACAGAGACTAGAACATGGATTTGGGATTAAAGGAACCACATTACATTGGTTTAAATCTTATCTGTCAGACAGATTCCAACTTGTTCATGTTAATGATGACTCTTCTTTATGCACCAAAGTTAGCTATGGAGTTCCACAGGGCTCTGTGTTAGGACCAATACTTTTTAATCTGTACATGTCACCTTTAGGCAAAATTATTAGGAAACATTCCATAAACTTCCACTGCTATGCAGATGATACCCAGCTCTATTTATCTGTGAAACCAGAAGATACTAACCAATTAGTCAAACTTGAAGCATGTCTAAAAGACATAAAGACATGGATGTCCTACAATTTCCTACTTCTAAATTCAGACAAAACTGAAATCATCCTCTTTGGGCCTAAAAACATGAGAAATATGCTGTCTAACAATATAGTTACTTTAGATGACATAACTTTGGCCTCCAGTACTGCGGTGAGGAACCTTGGAGTTATTTTTGACCAGGATTTGGCATTTACGTCACATATAAGACAAATCTCTAGAACAGCCTTCTTCCACCTACGGAACATTGCTAAAATTAGAAGCATCCTGTCTCAAAGTGATGCCGAAAAACTGGTCCATGCATTTGTTACTTCTAGGTTGGACTACTGTAATTCCCTACTTCTGGGGTGTCCTAATAACTCCCTAAAAAGCCTTCAATTAATCCAAAATGCTGCAGCAAGAGTGCTGACTGGATTAGGAAAGAGAGATCATATTTCACCTTCACTAGCTTCTCTTCATTGGCTTCCCATAAAATCTAGAATAGAGTTCAAAACCCTCCTCCTTACATACAAAGCTCTTAATGGTCAAGCTCCATCATATTTAAAAGATCTCATAGTTCTGTATCGCCCGATTAGACCACTTCGATCCCAAAATACAGGCCTACTTGTGGTTCCCAGAGTTTGCAAAAGTAGAATGGGAGGCAGAGCCTTTAGCTATCAAGCTCCTCTCCTGTGGAACCAGCTTCCAATCCAAATTCGGGGAGCAGACACCCTCTCTACTTTTAAGACTAGGCTTAAAACCTTCCTTTTTGATAAAGCTTATAGTTAAACTGCTCACTCAACCTGAACTAGCTTTTCTCTATACATTTACTTGTCACCACTGTATACCATTAATTCTATATCCTACAACCTGTACGATGCTTTGTTGTTGCTTTTTTGTTGTTTTGTTGTTGCTTTTTTGTTGTTTTGTTGTTGCTTTTCTTGTTGTTTTGTTGTTGCTTTTTGTTGTTGCTTTTCGTTGCTCTTTTCTTTTCTTTCTCCACTTTCCACTCACCCCAACCGGTCAAGGCAGATGGCCACCCACCCTGAGCCTGGTTCTGCTGGAGGTTTCTCCCATTAAAGGGAGTTTTTCCTCTCCACTGTTGCCTAGGGCTTGCTCAAGGGGGATTTGTTGGGTTGCTTCTACATACTTGTGTAGTCTGGACTTTATTCTGTAAAGTGCCTTGAGATGACTTTGTTGTAAATTGGCGCTATATAAATAAAGTTGAATTGAATTGAATTGAATTGAATCAGCATAACAGTGGAAATTTATGGAGTGTTTTCTAATAATGTTGCCTAAAGGAGACATATATAAAGTAAAAAGTATTGGTCCTAACACAGAGCCTTGTGGAACTCCATAGCTAACCTTTGTGTGCATGGAGGATTCATCATTAACATGAACAAATTGAAATCTATCAGACAGATAGGATTTAAACCAACCTAGTGCAGTTCCTGTAATTCCAATTTCATGTTCCAGTCTCTGTAATAAAATGTTATGATCAATGGTATCAAATGCGGCACTAAGATCTAACAGAACAAATATAGAGATGAGTCCATTATCTGAGGCCATGAGAACATCGTTGGTGACTTTTACCAGTGCTGTTTCTGTACTATGATGAACTCTAAATCCTGACTGAAACTCTTCATACAAATTATTCCTATGAAGGTGATCACATAATTGTTTTGCGACTACTTTTTCAATTATTTTAGAAATAAAGGGGAGATTAGATATTGGTCTGTAATTGGCTAAAACACCTGGGTCAAGACAGGGTTTTTTAAGTAATGGTTTAATTACAGCTACCTTATAGGCCTGTGGTACATAGCCTGTTTCTAAAGATAGATTGATGATATCTAATATGAACGTATCTATTAAGGGTAAAGCTTCCTTGAGCAGCTTAGTTGGAATAGGGTCTAGCAGACAGGTTGTTGGTTTAGATGAGGTAATAATTGAAGTTAGCTCAGAGAGATCTATGGGTAAAAAGCAGTCTAACAGGGAGTGGGGCCTTATCCATGATTCTAGCACTGCTGTACATGAAGATCTATCTGTAATTTTTGGGGGGAGGATCTGGTGAATACTTTCTCTAATAGCTACAATTTTATTCATAAAGAAGGTCATGAAGTCATTGCTGCTCAAAGTTAAGGGAATAGTAGGCTCAACAGAACTATGGCTCTTAGTCAGCCTGGCTACAGTGCTGAACAGAAACAGATAGTGTGCACTGCCACAGTGCAAAGATTATGGGATGTGGGATGTACTGGAAAAACAAGTCCATTCCCTGGAGGCCCCACACTGCAAATTACCAAATACTACTGTCCATGCATAGCAATCATTTCAGACCTTAAGCTTAACTACTCATTCCATAAAAAAAATAAAAATAAAATAAGCTCAACATGATAAAAACACAACCAACCAAGATCCCTGACCCCCAGTCCGGCTGCAGCTGACAATAGCAAATTACTACAGGGCCCAAACAAGACAGGCTTAAATTAGAGTAATCCCACAATAGGCTTCTGAAACTTATCAGTACAGAAACACTGAAAAGCTTCTGGCCTGTATTGACAGTTCCTGTCACTCCCAACATGTATAATCAACATTTGAGGCAGGAAATTTTATAGGAAAATAATGTAAAGGAAGTTCAAAGTTGATTATCTCCCATCTGGACTCAAATATTACAGTGTGGCTAAATTGAGGGGGAAAAAAACTGCCTGTTGATATTTTGGGCTTAATCTGTTAATGAAGAGTGTAATTATGCAGCATTGTCAGGTAGAAAATGAACCAGATTCGAATTCCACCCACAAATTATCCCACACTGAAAGAATCAGTGGAATTGAGTGGGTAAGTAGGTAAAAGAGCCAAATGAATTTTCCACCCCCTTCCCTTTTCCCAAGAACCTGTGTTCTAAGTTTCTTCCCCAGGATTCCCCCAACTTTAAATATTACTGCATTTACAAATCCATTAAACGCCTTCTAATTTCTATCTTTTAAAACAATAATTGGAGGTACCTGCTCTATACAGTGGTGTCTGAAATGGCATTTACTTGATATAATTGCAATCTACGCATGACTTGAGTATATTACCACTTAGCTGTGTTACCTCCTTGAAGAGCAAACGGTGTCCAAATAAACACATCTTAATTATGCCTGCAGAGAATAGGAGTTGGAGAACACACAATTAAAGTGGCTAATTAATTCAGTGTTATACCATCGTGGGTTTACTTTTTTTACCCTTCTTGATTTATGCCAAGAATCGTGTAACTGAAAGATTAATAAATTATTCGTCCTCTCCATTGGACCTTAGGACAGCTTTGTAGTTCTCTGTCCTGGCAGCCATTAGCCTCTATGGGCTTAAAAAGAATTAGACCAGTGAAGAAGAATTAAGATCTACTGAATTAGTCTGTCTTAACCAAACCATTTAGACCACATAGTTTCAGTGCTCCACCAGGCTTGTGGGACTCAAGCTGTCAAGTTTGAGTTAAATCTTTGAGTTAGATGTTTACTCTTCTCCTTCGTGGCCTTCTGTGTCTCCGTCTCATCATCAATTGGGTTTGGAAGCCTTAGAAGCTGGTCTTTTATTTGGCTTTGAGCTAATCCACAGCAGTCCAGCTGTATGTTTAACCTCCACTAACCCTGTCTGCTAAAAATCACATTTGTATGTATAGGGAGCATAATACACAGGATAGAGTGGGGATTATGTTTAAATGTTGCTAAACATATATTTTCAAGGAATGAGGCACAAGATTTAGTAACACTGACAAGAAAGTGTTTGGCATTACACTTTGAAACGGAGTTTGACTTCCTAGTCCCGTGTGGTACCTTTAGACAAAAAAGCACTGGTTAAAGTTGGTCAAAAAGGACTTTTTTGTTTAAAAAGTTCAACACACAATTAGCTTTTCTGTGTAAAATATGCAATTTACAGTAGTGCTGGTTCCAAGAATCTTCTGCAAATCGACAACTTTTACCTAATTACACATGCTCATCAAAACATTATCCTAAAAAATAAAAAGTCCTTTCTTTTTACGTGGACATCTCACTTGCCTTAGTGGAAAATACTTTAAGAAACTAGATTGATGCAGCTGTTGATCTCTGGAGAGCAACTAACAGATCATAAAGTGAAATTGGTGCATATCCAATTTGTAGTATAAAATACAGTAAAATAAAATAAAAATGTACATTTTGTGTCTTTAATTTTTTTCTAGGCAGCACTACTACTACTGCTTCTTAAAAACTGGACGTTGCACTGGAAGATCGGATATTTTGACACAAAAGTGGGGGAACATTTAATGCGTTTTGTATCAAGGTACAGTATTTTGTACTTGCCAAATTATATTAATTGCTAACCTACCCTTGTTCAGTTCATGGTGGTTGGGTGGTTAGTGTTGCCTTCTCACAGCTAGAAGGTCCTGACCAGGTTTTAGCCTTCCTGCTTGGAATTTGTATTTTCTCCTCTGGGTACTCCGGCTTCCTCCCACAGTCTCTGAGATAGATTGGCAACCTGTCGAGGGTTTTCCCCCTTTCTCTGATGGCTGGGATAGGCTTCAGACCCACCCACGCAACCCTTAACAGGATATGTGGTTACAGATAATGGATGGATAGATGGTCTGTATCTGTGGAAGCAGTTTCGTTGTGTAGAAACACACTTTTAGGAGACAAGGTTTAAGATAGGATTCGGCACCAGTGCATGTTGGGCACTTGTGATAAGGGGTCCCAGTGGCATCATAAAAATCACTTCAAGTAAGACAAGTGCGATAGTAACCAGATATTCCCAGGCAGTCAAGTCTTTGTCTGTGATAACAAAATACCTGTGAATCAGGGTATATCAGGTGAGACACACAATTCACAGTGGGCTGAGGCTCAACCGGCACCATACAAATGCAGGTTTAAAGTGTCGATCCCCAGAGTGTCAGTGCTTGACACTGGAGAAGGAGATCACACAGAGAGTTATTGAGGCTCCATGGCTTTCAGTGGCAGACTGACAATCTCTGATGCAACCTCTTTTCACCATGATGCTTCACAGTCTGTGATGCAAGGTCTTGCATTAATCTATTTCAAGCAACAATGCAAGGAAACACAACAGAAAACTAAGCCTTCATCCTTTAATTTTTCAGAACCTGCATTCTCTAATAAGTACTTAAGGTTTTTGAAATAAGATTTACTGGTAGTGCAAATATGTTATCTGTCCATATTCCTACATACCTGTGTGCGAGCCTGCACTAATATTGTGTAGAAAAAATGACTCCATTTGCACATTTAATCTCCATCCATTATCTGTAACCAACAGACATAAAGTCAATGTTACCTTGACCTTTGAACCCAATTTGAGTTCAAAGTTCCCACATGCCATTCCTGAGATATAGTTTTAACCAAAATGGAAGGGCCAGAGGGATGAACAAACCTAAAATACGATGCCTCCAGCCATGGCTGTCACTTACATAAAATATAGAAAATTGCTGGTTTCAGGTGGCTGTAGCTCAGTTGGTAAAGGCAGTCGACCATGGGGTCTGTGGTTCGATCCCTGGTCCCAGCTATGTGTCAAAGTGTCCCCGGGCGAGACACTGAACCCCTAACAGCCCGTTCCCATCCCCAGCTTTGCAGCGCCGGTCCAATCCAGGTAGAAATTGGGGGTTGTTGTGTCAGGAAGGGCATCCGGCGTAAAAACTGTGCCAAATCAACATGCGGACAATGATCTGCGGTGGCGACCCTGAACTCAAGGGATAAACCGAAAGGACAAAAAAACAAAAAAACAAAAAACAAAAAACAAAATGCTTTAAATGTGCATATGAATAAAGGAGACTTTCAATTTCTAATTTAGAATCTGTGGCTCCTTACTTCCAGACACTACAATATTTGAATATTTTTAAATAAATAAATAATAAATAGCTACAAGAACTGCTAGTCTTGTTAAAAGACAGTCTTGGTCTGTTATGTGACCCTCACTCTGCATGTCATTGTAGTCCCCTGAGATCTCGTGCCACTTCTTTTCTTAATCATGTTTGTTAATAAGTCTGCATTTTAAAATTAGCTAAAAAAAGCTGAGCAGAATTGAATATCAACACCACTTATTAATAAAAAGGGTAAATGTTTAAATGTCATAAGTTGTGATTCGGATCACACATTAACATAAGATGTTAATGAAACAAGTGCAGGCCGTACATTTCATTTTCTTTTCTCTAGCTTTACAGTATATGATCAAACAGATACATTATTCATATCAAACACAAGACCTAATTCTTTAATTTACCATAGTGACAACAAACAGCAGTAATCTAAGATAAGATATTCATTTTGTATTTAAAATATTTCTCATGTGCATGAAACAGCATTATGTAAGAGAGAGAGATTTGGAAAGGTCATATTAAAAATGCTGTTACTTCCCACTAACAATAATTACAGAACCTAAAGGGATTTCACAGTAGGAAACAGAACTACAGTATGTTTAATCTTTTTAGAAACTGCAGAGAACAGTGTTTTAATATTGGGGACAGAATAGAACAAATTATTTTCTAATAAACTTTGTAAACTCGCTGAACAACACAATTTGTATGTTTGCCATTGGCCTGCATTGTCCTTTCCCTGCACTGAGCAGGCTGGCTCTAGGAGGTGGGCCGTGGAAGTACTCTTGCTGTAGGGCAGAGCGAGCGGGAGCCTTTATTGATATGCTAATGTTGTCGTTCATTAGCTGTCTTTAATTAGTGAGTGTGCTGCTGTGGGCTTCTGGCTTACTAAAGCCACCAATACCGGACCACTTATCAACAGACAAGAGACTCATTCCCAAACAGCATGGGACACTGACAGTGAGAAAATGCCGTGAAAATGAGTTGATGAAAAGCCAAGGTGGTGGTGGGTGGAGGGCAAAAATTTGGAAGAAAAGAGGAATTAGATTGTTTGAAAATTGGAAAGTACGTGGAGGGGGTACGAAACAAAAGAGGATCATTCTGTGAAGGGATGACAGTATAGACTAAAACATGATCAGAAAACCTAATTACATCCTTGGCTCAGGTCGATCTGTTGCAGTGCAACTTTATTAGCTTGCATAATAACCAGGGCGTATGGTACTTGATTTCGGAAACCACTGGCTTTCTACCACATTTAATTGAAATATTGATGAATCCACCTATAGCTAGAGAGGGAAATAAGCTCTTAAGTTACTGTCTAAAATGGAAACCTGTGCCCAGGTGAGTAGTTTGGATGAAGTTGGGCACCACACTCTCATAAGGTTTTATATTTTGCACTGATTTATGACCTTTCCTTCACTCTACAGAGTTGTCACCTGTCTAGTCTCATCAACCACTGTTTGCAAATGCAAATGAGCACAACGTAATAAAAAAATGTGCCAGGTGCTAAAAATGTGGGGACTGAATGTTTACCAAGTTTGTATATTGGTCCTCATTTCCACTCCAAACACACTGAGGATGGTGTGAATTATCTGGGGACAGTAGAGTGTGTCCATGACTGTTGAGTGAGTGTCAAAGTCAGGATAGATAATCAGACATTCATTTTACCCACACAAAGTTTGGCGTTGCAATTACTTTAATTAGCTTTAAAACACATTTTATGTCAGTGCTTTATGAATTACAGTCATTTTTAATCAAAGACCCCAATTTTCGGTGGCTTTTAAATATTTAGACAGGTGGTTGGTCCGATATTCAAAAACCAAGTGTGCACCGTGTGGTCACGCTGTCCCCCAGGTGCGACTGTCGTAGTGGCCTGCAGCTCTACTTCAGCCTGACTCAAGTACGGAAAGAAAACCCGTCTCATAATTTTACTGTTGTTTATAGGTACTGTAACTAACATATATCGGCATACAGCCCTCAAATACGAGGTTTGTCTCATGTGTTATTCCCTCTATAGTTCAAGATAACAGTTAACAGGAATTGCTGCTAACTGTCAATTTGAAGTCCAAAGAGTTTCACCTTCCAGTAAAGTATGTCACCAATGGGCCGAAAAGACTAAACCATCAAAAAGAGTGAAAACATTAGTTGTGGCCAAATCAATTATTTAGTTATTTTTTTTTAATGAAAAGGAAAATGAAAAAAACAAAACAAAACAAAACAACAACAAAACAAAACAAAAAAAAACACTGGTGGGCCCAGGAACATCAAAAGGCCCAGAGGCCAACTTAAACAAGTGTGCTTGATGATACTAAAATTGTTATGAAGAATAACTCTTATATTTGGACAGATCCAGAGCCCCCTCCAGGACGAACACCAAGGCCTGATAAGAGTTTGCCTCAAAATGTAATAAATAAATAATTAAGTAAAAATACTGTTCTGGAATGAAACAAAATATCAACTTGTACCAGAAAAATGGGAAGGAAAAGGAAGGAAGTGGTCAATATAAAGCAGCAGTTGTCAAACTGGGTTATTGCTAGGTACTTGTATGGCTGGGTACTTGTATGGCTGGGTACTTGTATGGCTGGGTACTTGTATGGCTGGGTACTTGTATGGCTGGGTACTTGTATGGCTGGGTACTTGTATGGCTGGGTACTTCTATGGCTGGGTACTTGTATGGCTGGGTACTTGTATGGCTGGGTACTTCTATGGCTGGGTACTTGTATGGCTGGGTACTTGGATTGTATAGAATTCGCTCATTATCTGCTCACATCCAGACAAATTATTTAAAATTGTGCTTCACAGTGCACATGAAAAATTACCTAAGAACCAAGACTAATTAGACTTTTTTAAGGCCATGTCTGTTACCTCACCTGAATCTAACTGAGCTTGCATTTCAGTCATTGAAGACTAAAGGCACAAGGCCACAAAAACAAGCATTGCAAACTGTAGTATCGGCTTTGCAAAGCAAACTTAAGGCAGTTATTGACTCCAAGAGATTGTAATATATATCATGTAATTTTGTCAAAATATTTTTGAGCCACCAATTTTATGGACTAAAATGGGTGTAATCCCTTTTAGTATCATATTTTTGTGGTGGCGTACAGAGCCAAAACGATAAAATGGTGATTCTGTCCAAATCTATACTCACCTGTATGCTATACGGTTGAGTTTAATGAAAGTGGTGTTGTGTCCAAGGAGTTGACCCTGAGATGTCGGGGTCCTGGGGACTCAACATTGGAAGAACACTAGATGGTTTATATTCTGTTTAATCCATGGATATTTGTGTGATTGCTGTTATCTCTCTCATCCCATTGTCACTTTACACAAATGTACTTTCTCGTAATGTTTTTTTCTTTGTCATTCATTTAGTTGTGGACATGCTGTGAGAGCATACAGCATGTCATTTACTAAGACAGGCTTTCTTTCCTCTGTCAAGCTTCTCCTCTTTCTTCCTCCTCTCTCATCCCCACTCCTCCTTGAGGCCACTCGGTATGCAGACGAGACGCTCTTGATGGGTTTTTGCTGTGAGCTGAGGTATTCTGTGATTTCTGATTTTGGCTTTCAGCAGCTTCAGATGAAGGAGCCGCCATTCTCCCTGAAGCATGACAGCCATGTTAGGATGTGACGAGAGCCACAAAATGCAGCGAAGACTGACATTTTTCTGTCATTCTCTCAGACGCCCAAACTCCAGACGTTCTTTTCATCTTCAGCAATCTTGCTTTGTTATTCTCTCCACTGATTCTTTCCTTTCTCTTCCCTCCACGCCCTGCCATTATTTTCAATAATGTATACATTTAAACATGAGCTCTGCCTCATTCATTGTGAGGTCTCACAGTAGGCCACCGATCAGTGGGATATCCAAAACATGTCACTCTGTGGCCTTGCTTGTCCATGATTGGAATTTAATTTCATCACAATCAAAACTATCATTTCTTCCTTTATCTTTCTTGCCTCTACCTCACTCTGCCTTTCTCCAAGTTGTTGTCATGCTGTGTCTATTTCCGAATCCCCAAGCTTTTTATTTTTTAATAAAAGTGCTTTGGATGTTTTAAGAGGCTGGTCATTGATATGCATCACATCAGCTCACAGTAAAATTAACATTTGCAAGATGTTTAATGAGACTGAAAGAGGAAAAAGAAAGGAAAGAACAGTGTCAGAGTCAGTGCCAAGATGCTACTGGATAAAGAGAAGCAGTCCATAAAAAATTAATGATATTTTCTAGAAGCCAGATTCATACCAATGTCTCTAGATTATGCAAGTGATGTGCAACTGTATGATATCACATGCATTTATAGAGCGCCGCCCATTGTCAGGGGAACCCAAAAGAAACATGGTAAAAGCAATAAGCAAAGCAAAGGAACATTCAATAACTGTGGTTTAAAGTGCAGTACAGGAAGGATTCCCAACCCTGGTACTCTGGGAACACTGCCCTGCGTTCTTTCCAACCTACCCACTATTGTTTACCTGGATCAGGTTTGTGGAGTCAATCAGAAGTTGGAAGATACAAATTTTCTGTGTTATTCTCCAACAAACCCCCCTAATCTAAGAAAGCATCTTCCAGCTTCTGATTTACGGAACACACCTGAGTCCAATATTACCCCAGCTGGACACAGTGGGAGCAACTGCTTTGGGCATCATATACTGCCACGAGTAGGTTAACATGGGAGTCAGTTGGACACCCTGGGCCTCTCATACTGATTTCAAAGGGTACCTTTAGCTGCAATATCAGATGCTAAAGGGCATGACAAAGTAGCAAATTATGATGCCAGGGAAATGAGAATAGGTTAGCTTCAAGATTCAGACAACCACCGTGACATCACCCTTAATATACCTTTTATAAACTTAATTTCCCTTTCAATGAATCCATCCAAGCCCATGGGCAGCAAAGCTATGTGGAGAGAGACTTATGTAAAGAGATGTCAAGAAATTTAAAATCCACAGCAATGTGAGAGGAACCTACTTGGATGTGGCCCAATTGATAGTGGTCCAAATTGAACAGAACAACACTTTGTAGCTCAAGGTACAAAACCATGACACAATATACTGTTTTCTGGCTAAGATTTGCCTTCATTGATAAAGACCTCTTTTTTAAACATAAAACTGGCAGATGAGCTGCAATGTTCTTGTCGAATCAGCTCTTTTTTTTCCAGAAGAAAATGCTATTTAAAAAAGTATACCATCCCCACTGTGAAACAGTGCAGCGAACAATGACATCAGAAGATATCAACTTAGTTATCTGGTGCAAAACATTCTGCCCAATGCCTGAGAGCTCTGCCTCACTCTCTTGTTGTGGATCATCTTACAAGATAATAACACAAAGCTTCTAAAAGCACTCAACATTGAATGAGAAGATAGTTTAGGGTTTATGTAAAGTGGCCTGTATTAGTCCTGGAGCCTTGAACCTGTCGCAAGTCTATCTCAGGGCCAACACAGAAAGACAATCATTCGCACTCACATTCACGCCTACTGGCAATTTAGAGTCACAAATTAAACTGACATGCATGTCCAACCAGCCAGGGATGCAAACCCGCAACCTTTGTTGACAACCACGCCTCATAATCAAGAGATCGTAGAAGACTTATAATCTAGAATTCTCTACATGTATAAAATGGTAAGGAACATTAAGTCCGTTGGCAGTGGTCTCACTTTGACTGTGCTGGCTCTCTTTGTTTTTTTGTGTCCTCAGAGAACTGTCTTTTCGTCTTCTCTAGTCTATTTTAAGTGTGGTGCACACAATGATAGGAAATGTCACAAGAAGTACTTCAAATGCCAAATGTTTGTAAAATCGAAGACACCACACTTCAAAACAAATGCTTACATGCAGATGCTGTAATTCCTAAAGCTTTATTCTACTGCAAATAACATCCAACAGCAAGAATAATTTAATAAAAAACAAAATGAAACAAAGTAAAAAATTTTACTATTTGAGTGTTGAGTTGATAATATAATAGAATATGCAACTGGTAGTGATGTGGGAAAATACTGAATGTACAACACACACAGTCAATCGAAAGGCAAATATGTTTTTTAGATAAAGAAATTGAAAAAAGATTATATTTTCTGTTATAATTAATATGCAAGATTTTGACAAATATTGTAATTCAAGCCCTCACATCACTTGGATAAGGTTAAGGAAAGGCTTAGTCTTTGGTGCACCTCTGCTTCTTGCAACTGGCTTTCAATTAAAAAAGTAATTCTAACCCCAAGACACTAATACAACCATTATGTCCCAATATGTATTTTCTTAACAAGTGGTAGTGTTTCTTGGTGTTAGTATGATAAGAGCCACTAGAACCCCGATTCAAAGTTTAAAGTGTAAATGGCATCAGAACACCATTCATACAGTGCAGTTTATTTGCACAGAATTGTAATTTTTAGGAGACAAGGATTTGACTAACTAGCAGGTTAACACATAACAACATTTTGGAGTTGCAGGGATGCTAATCCATTACTTGACATGACGTTGCTTAGTAGAAATAATTTTAGAAGTGCAAAGTAGTACTCAAGAAATGTGTGGTTATTGAACCAAATACCTTGGGTATTTGTCCAGTCTCTGGGGGCCATTTTGGTTGCTCAGATAAAAACCTAGATTTAAGTTTTTTGCGTTATTTCAGTTCCACATATTCTGACTTGAATTCCAGCTTTCCCCATCATAGAGATGGTAAATCATGGCTCCTATGGCTCCATGGTACATATTTGGACAGCAACTGACCAACCATACTGCATATAAAGTAACCAAATCAATAGTGTTCAAAATGGCTGCCAGGCATTGTAAAAGCAAGTGGATGTAGGACTGGCAGTAAAATCAAAAGTAGGGCTCTCAAGTAGGAATCAGATCCCCTCATTCCTTCACAAGCTTTTTAAAAGAATCAATTCAATTCAATTCAATTCAATTCAATTCAATTCAATTCAATTCAACTTTATTTATATAGCGCCAATTCACAACAAAGTCATCTCAGGGCACTTTACAGAATAAAGTCAAGATTATAAAGATATATAAAGAGAACCCAACAATTCCCCCTGGAGCAAGCCATAGGCAACAGTGGAGAGGAAAAACTCCCTTTAACGGAAGAAACCTCCAGCAGAACCAGGCTCAGGGTGGACGGCCATCTGCCTCGACCGGTTGGGGTGAGTGGAAAGGCGAGAGAGAAAAGAACAGAGCAACAAAAAGCAACAACAAAACATCGGGCAGATTGGTAGGACCAGTAGCTGCACACTGGAAGACACACAGCTTCAAAGCCGGGGGACACCTGCAGAAAGGGACAGAGAGAGGGGGACAGAGGAGGACAAAGACAACTACGGGAGAGAGCACACAGAGTTAATGACATACAGTGGTGAGAATTGCGGGGTGAGAGGAGAGGAGAGATGGTCAAGAGGAGGAAAGGAGCTCAGTGCATTGGGGGGTGGGTCCCCCAGCAGTCTAAGCCTATGGCAGCATAACTATAACTAACTATATGCTTTATTAAAGAGGAAGGTTTTAAGCTTAGACTTAAAAGTAGAGAGGGTGTCTGCTTCCCGAATCTGAACTGGGAGCTGGTTCCACAAGAGAGGAGCTTGATAGCTAAAGGCTCTACCTCCCATTCTACTTTTGGAAATTCTGGGAACCACAAGTAGGCCTGCATTCTGAGAGCGAAGTGGTCTACTGGGATGATATGGTGCTATGAGGTCTTCTATATATGATGGAGCCTGACCATTCAGAGCTTTATATGTAAGAAGCAGGGTTTTAAATTCTATTCTAAATTTAATGGGAAGCCAATGGAGAGAAGCTAGTGAAGGTGAAATATGATCTCTCTTGCTAGTTCCAGTCAGCACTCTTGCTGCAGCATTTTGGATTAATTGCAGGCTCTTTAGGGAGTTACTGGGGCATCCTGAAAGTAGGGAATTACAGTAGTCCAACCTAGAAGTAACAAATGCATGGACCAGTTTTTCGGCATCACTTTGAGACAGTATGCTCCTAATTTTGGCAATGTTCCGTAGGTGGAAGAAGGCTGTTCTAGAGATTTGTTTTATATGTGACTTAAAGGACAGATCCTGATCAAAAATAACTCCAAGGTTCCTTGCAGTAGTACTGGAGGCCAGACTTATGCCATCTAGGGTAACAATATGGTTGGACATCATATCTCTGATATTTTTGGGCCCAAATACTATGACTTCAGTTTTGTCTGAGTTTAAAAGTAAAAAATTGTGGGACATCCAGGCCTTGATGTCTTGTAGGCATGCTTGAAGCTTTATTAACTGATTATTTTCATCTGGTTCCATAGATAAATATAGCTGGGTATCATCAGCATAACAGTGGAAATTTATGGAGTGTTTTCTAATAATGTTGCCTAAAGGAGACATATATAAAGTAAAAAGTATTGGTCCTAACACAGAGCCTTGTGGAACTCCATAGCTAACCTTTGTGTGCATGGAGGATTCATCATTAACATGAACAAATTGAAATCTATCAGACAGATAGGATTTAAACCAACCTAGTGCAGTTCCTGTAATTCCAATTTCATGTTCCAGTCTCTGTAATAAAATGTTATGATCAATGGTATCAAATGCGGCACTAAGATCTAACAGAACAAGTATAGAGATGAGTCCATTGTCTGAGGCCATGAGAAGATCGTTGGTGACTTTTACCAGTGCTGTTTCTGTACTATGATGAACTCTAAATCCTGACTGAAACTCTTCATACAAATTATTCCTATGAAGGTGATCACATAATTGTTTTGCGACTACTTCTTCAATTATTTTAGAAATAAAGGGGAGATTAGATATTGGTCTGTAATTGGCTAAAACACCTGGGTCAAGACAGGGTTTTTTAAGTAATGGTTTAATTACAGCTACCTTATAGGCCTGTGGTACATAGCCTGTTTCTAAAGATAGATTGATGATATCTAATATGAACGTATCTATTAAGGGTAAAGCTTCCTTGAGCAGCTTAGTTGGAATAGGGTCTAGCAGACAGGTTGTTGGTTTAGATGAGGTAATAATTGAAGTTAGCTCAGAGAGATCTATGGGTAAAAAGCAGTCTAACAGGGAGTGGGGCCTTATCCATGATTCTAGCACTGCTGTACATGAAGATCTATCTGTAATTTTTGGGGGGAGGATCTGGTGAATACTTTCTCTAATAGCTACAATTTTATTCATAAAGAAGGTCATGAAGTCATTGCTGCTCAAAGTTAAGGGAATAGTAGGCTCAACAGAACTATGGCTCTTAGTCAGCCTGGCTACAGTGCTGAACAGAAACCGGGGGTTGTTCTTGTTTTCTTCTATTAATGATGAATAATATGCTGTTCTGGCATCACTGAGAGCTTTTTTGTACGTTTTTAAACTATTTTTCCAGGCTAAATGAGATTCTTCTAACTTTCTGGAACGCCACTTCCTTTCTAACTTTCGTGTTTCCTGTTTTAAGTTGCGTGTTTGTGAACTATACCATGGAGATCGCCTCTGCTGATTTACTGCCTTCTTTTTTAGAGGGGCAACACTATCGAGTATTGTACGTAGTGAGGCTGCAGAATTGTCAACAAGATAATCTACTTGTGCAGGAGTAACATTAAGGAGACTACTTCCCATTGTATTAACATATGGTGAAGCAAATGATGAAGAAATAATTTCTTTAAATTTGTTGACAGCTTTTTCACTTAAGCATCTGCTATAGTGGAATTTTTCCCTAACTGCTATATAGTCCGTTATTGTAAATTCAAATGTTATTAAAAATGGTCAGACAGAAGAGAGTTGTGAGGACATATTGTTAAATTATCCGTTTCAATTCCATACGTAAGGACAAGGTCTAACGTGTGACTAAAACAGTGAGTGGGTTTATTTACATTTTGGGAAAAACCAATTGAATCTAATAATGAATTAAACGCAGTGCTCAGGCAGTTACTGTCAGCATCTACATGAATGTTAAAGTCACCCACTATAATGACTTTATCTGTACTAAGCACTAAATCAGATAGAAAATTAGAAAATTCAATCAAAAACTCTGAATAAGGGACTGGAGGACGGTACACGATAACAAATAATAGTGGTTTTTGAGTTTTCCAGTTTGGGTGTGAAAGGCTAAGAGTAAGGCTCTCAAATGAGTTATAACTATGTTTAGGTCTAGGGTTTATTGATAAGCTACAATGGAAGATTGCTGCAACTCCTCCACCTCGGCCTGTGCTTCTAGGAACATGATAATTAATATGACTTGGGGGGGTTGACTCATTTAGACTGACATATTCTTCCTGCTGCAACCAAGTTTCAGTGAGACAAAATAAATCGAATTGATGATCGCTTATTAAGTCATTTACTAACAGAGATTTAGAAGAGAGAGATCTGATATTTAATAATCCACATTTAATAGTTTTGGGGTTTTGTTCTGTAAGAGGAGTAGTCTTAACTTTTATTAGGTTATTATGATTAACTCCTCTTGTTGTCATATTTACTTTATGTAATTTAGGTCGGGGAACAGACACAGTCTCTATAGGTATGTGGGAGTTGTGGGGGGGTGACGGTTGTAAGGACACTGCAGAGAGGCGTGTAGGACTGGATCTGGATCTCTGCATCCTAGGCTCAACTCTGGACTGTCATACTTTTGGTTGTTTAATAAAACCAGCCATATTTCTGGATAAGAAAGCTGCACCATCTAAAGTAGGATGGATGCCATCTCTCCTAATCAGCCTAGGTTTTCCCCAAAAACGTTTCCAATTGTCTATGTAGCCCACATCGTTTGCTGGACACCACCTAGACAGCCAGCGGTTGAATGACGACATGCGGGTGTACATGTCGTCACTGGTCAGATTTGGCAGGGGACCAGAGAAAATTACGGAGTCCGACATTGTTTTTGCAAAGTTACACACCGATTCAACATTCATTTTAGTGACCTCCGATTTACGTAATCGGGCGTCATTAACTCCCACGTGAATAATAATATTACTGTATTTACGTTTATCCTTAGCCAGGAGTTTCAAATATGATTCAACGTCGCCCGCTCTGGCCCCAGGAAGACATTTGACTACGGCCGCTGGAGTCTCTAACTTCACGTTTCTGACTATGGAGCTGCCAATTACCAGAGTTGGTTTCTCAGCGGGTGTGTCGCTGAGTGGGGAAAATCGGTTAGAAACGTGAACCGACTGGTGGTGAACCTCGGGCGTCTGTTTAGCATTAGATCTCTTACGAACCGTCACCCGCCCGGACTGGCTTCCCGGCTGCTCGGGAACTGCCGGGGGACAGCTAGCAGGGGCTACGCTAGGTCGGCCCGCACCAGCTACCGGGGCCTGACTAGCGGAGTTGTTTTCCATGGTGCGGAGCCGTGCTTCCAATTCCGTGAGCCTCGCCTCCAAAGCTGCAAAAACCTTACACTTTAGTCACTTTAGGCTGAATCAGGCTGTTCATAAACATCCCTTCGCTATATTTTAACTGCATCCAACCACTGAACACTGGAAGAATCATTTTGCATCTCAAATCTGTCATTTATTTAAAAAAAAAATCGCTGCTTATTAAATTATTTAATCTTCTATTGTCGCATACAAAAAGAGAAAAATACAGTTTACATGCTATTTTATTATCCACCAGTAATGTCTACTTGTGATAGGTCAATGAGAGAAAATTGCCGAATTACCTGCATTAGCCCATAAGGAACGTCATTCTTTATTTATATAATTTAAAAGTCTCAATATAAATCCTGACATACATCAGACATGTGACATAAGTTTGTGACTAAAATAAACCATGTTTTGTTTTAGAAGAAACAAGGCTGACTCTGATGGCCGAGGGGGCTCAGATTGTAAAAGCCGCCATCATATGTATTTTTGCCCGAAACCAGTGTGCAAATAAGCAGCACTATTTTAAAAATCAGTTCAGTGCTGAACTGAAAGCACAGCTGGAGGGCTGTGTTCAGCTTTTATGGTCTTTGCTAGAACTTTAGCAGAAGTTTTCTTCATGAGTTGAGGTCGTCTAACCAGCTTTTAGGGAAGACCTGAGAACCAGCCAAACGTTTAGGAGAAGAAGTAAATACATATATAATTTCCAGGACTTTTTTAGGCATGAAAAAGAGGTAACAGTGGTGTCATTTTATATTTTAAATATCGCTTTAAATTCTATGCGCTTATATTCACACAGGTGTTACCATCCCGTCCTGTAATAGCTGTTGCAAACTAACCTACAGCAGTATGTGTGTGAGGACGCAGCAAAAGAAAAAAGTGGTACTTTTTAATAGTGGCATATAGTAAACCATGACTACAAAGCTTACAAAGCACATTATACTGTCTTCATGCTTCTTTGAAGATTTGCCGATTTGATGGTCCTGTATCAGTTGTTATTATGCCCATGGTTATGGTCCGGTAAGCCACCTACTGCCTACCAGGCAGGGTGAGTTTCATCAATATTATGTGTGCAGCAGCTGTAACAAGCTGACTTTGTGCGTCCACTGGTTTCCTCTCTGTGTGGTTAGGTCGTCTGTTTCTAGAGATTGCCAACATGTGACTAAGCAGTCAAGATAAACTTTTACAACACACACGTTGCTCAGATCATATCTGCAATGTTAAAGCCAGTCAGTTTCATGCTAAAATACAGCTGAAAATATGTAAATGCTCTTTCCACCTATTGGCACTCAAAGCACTTTACACTGCTTCTTATTCCCCGGTGGGGTGACCAACACTCACCGGGAGCAACTAAGTTGGGGTCTTGCTCAAGGACACTTTGACATGTGACTGGAGGAGCCAGGGATCGAACCAACAACTGTGAGATTGGTGGACAACAGCTCTACCTTCCTGCTCCACAGTCACCCCTGTACTGCTGGTGCACTCTTTTTTTCAGTGCACCAGCAGGTACTGTACTGTCCAGTACAGTAATTTTTGCTTTTACTGGTGTTGGGTGTCATTAACACCACACCATGAACTTTTCTTCTTCTTGCACTGACACATGTCTGTTAAAGTAAATGACGATTTGAACTTTGGGGAAACTTCATATCTCACTTTAATTTTTTTGAATACCTAATTGCTAAGGTTCACGTGACCCGAGAGTAAAGACACAGATGTGTGGTATATAACAGTTTAAATCAGCGTCGGTGCAGATCAAACAACACAAAATGTCAATGCAGTAAAACTATTAATGCAATAATTCTGCCTTTGGAATTGAATAATAATTTATATCACATACCCCCAGTGCAGTATTTGTGCAACCTTTCCATCAATAAACCACAATAGGGCAGCTCCCCATTAGGCAACCTCACCATTTAAACATTTAATTAGAGTCCCAACACCAGAAGGATGAAGCAGCAAAAACATACCTGATCATTCCTCTACCAATTCAGCGGAGCATATTTAAACACAGACACACACACAGAACATGTACAAGACAGTACATCAAGCTTCCAGTCTCAGGCTGCGGCAAATCTGAATGAAGCATGCCTCACTCCGATTAATTGTGGCCCACTTATTTTTAATTAAAGTTTCTTTGTGCGCCTCCATGCTGGTAACGTGGGAGTAGGTGTTAAGTAAAAAAAAAAGTCTGTCCTTGTTCTCTCAGTGTGATTTAATCAAGACAGGCTGACAAGAGTTGGTTCAGTCGACCAACAGACTATTCACTGATTCTCAGCAGATGGTGGTCTGCAGCAGCAGCTTTTTTTCTTTTCTTTTTGGAGACCAAACATAAATCCCCAGAAGTAGATCTAGAATAAAAGATTGTAAAAATGTTTTGTCATTTATTAATGGATTGAGAGCTCCTTCATCAGTGAAAATAGAGATGTTATTGGTTCTTTATCTGCTTTATATGATGGATTTTATTCCTGCTAATATTGTGTCCACACTATGAGCTCAAAAATGTCCAATCATTTCTGAGCAACCCGTGACTGAGGGAACTTGAGGACATCCGATGACACATCCGCTGAGGACGTTGTATCCCGGCCGAACCGTCTTTCTTCTTCCCGCACAGTTCAGGTGTCAGACATATCTACATGGTTGGTGTTGAAGGTCTTGGGTGCCCCCTGCCAGCTTGCAATAGAATACATCTAAGGTCTTCCTCACTTTTCTCATTTCCGCTTACATGAGTGATGTACAACTCCTTGTCAGGGCCAATGACCTGGAAAAAAGGCAAATGAATTGAAGTGGAGATCGCACACTCAGCATTCACTCCAGAAAACTGTAATGCCTATTAAAGTGTGAGAAGGATCTGGTTTAGTTCCTATTTTATTTATCTGTGTGGATGGTTCTAAAATGTAATTGGACTGAACTTTGTTTTTAATCATGAAGGATGCATCAACCTATTAATAAATTAAATACAGTAAGTGCTACTTGTTCAACATATTTACTACTAGTGTTGACATTTCAGTAAAGTTTCACGAAGATAAATATCTTCCGTAATAGATTGCATGAGGTTTGTGAAGTCTCAATTACAGAGTGCCTAATGTGGTATGTAGTTGTTTATGACTCTATATGAATGTGGACTGAAATAAGAATAATGAATTCAATTCTAAAAATATTACTATTTGAATTAAAGTTGTATTTGTGCAGTGGCATGGGGGTGGGAATGGATGCAGCAGGTGCCATCCATGGCAGATCCACTGCTTTAATTTTGTGTGAACAGCATGACACAGCTTCATAACTACCACTTGGAAACCTCTGTGCCTCTTTGCACGTGAAACTTCTTGTTTTGGATGGTTTTTTTTTTCCACAGTTCCTACCGTACTTTGTGTTGGATGACGCCATGGTAAAATCTATATAACACAGTACTATGAATCAATTAAAACTTCTGCCAAACAACTCCTTCAGGACTGCCTCTTTTTTTTCTCCTCCTCCTCTAAGTCCCCATCCAAAACAACAAGAGTAACATTGGCAACGGCTGCTGGCGCTATCTTCTTTTAACGAGTTTGGCCTAAGTATCACCTGGAGCTCCCTATTTTTAATTAGAACACAGGGAGATATGCCTCTGAGGTCATCACCATAATGTGACAGAGACTACACCTGATACATTTATAATGTGTTTCCAAAAACACGAGTGCATTTATTTATTAATTATTGCGCATAGTAATCACAATGAAGATTTTTAATATGTCCAAAGAATTAAATGAATCCAGACATCGTCATCTTCTTCCGGCAATATATTTTGGCCAATTTATGAAGCAACTGTGGTGCCGGAGGTACAGCAGTCGTCCGTCAATCCCACATCCGTTGGTTCGATCCCCGGCTCCTCCATTAACGTTTCAAAGTGTCCTTGAGCAAGAGCACTGAACCCCAGCTTAGTTGAGTGTTGAGCAGCTCCCCCATCAGCGGGCGATTGTGAGTTTTAATGGGTGAATGAGAAGCAGTGTAAAGCGCTTTGAGTACCAATAGGTAGAAAAGCGCAGGGCATTTATTCATAATTAATACTTACATTTCTCTATTTGTGTTTAAAGGGGATTAAAGTGAACACATGGCTCCCAGCTTACAGGGCAGGGTGCATCTTTACTTGGTGCCAATGGGTCCATGAAGACGGGGCCCTCGGTATCACACTATTATCAGTTTTTTTGGTATATTGTAGCTTTAGACAGTGAGAAAGCGAAATTTTTCACTTTTTCAGTACTTGATACAAATTCTATTTCTAAAAGCCCAATTAAGCCACATTCCCTCTGCATTACACACTGGCCAATATCAAATCAACGTCCCCTAAGCTATGTGTACATTCAGAATATTTGACCAATAAGGGATCGAGTCATTCACATCAGCAAAGCCAGTGTTTTAATAATCGGTTGAATATTTCAGTTTACATAAGAGTCCTTACTTCCTTGGGGCGATTGGCGTAATAAATGTTTTCGATGACTCCACCAGTGCCAGGTACAGTAGCTTGTTTTAGAGATTTAATACTGCACAGTGGGGAAATAAATGAAACTGTGAATCTCTGGTGTTGCTGTAAGAGCAATCAGTTTTCTACAGCAGAGATTGTTGATTTTGACCAACCTAAATCAGCTGCAGTATATTTTCCTGTTAATAAAAACTGTAATGGCCCAATGAGTGTGGTTTGGTCATTGTAACATCTGGTCATAGTGAAACATCTCTCCTGCTGGATAAACACTATTTTCTGGTTACTCCAACACCTCTGGACCTCTCCTACATTTAAGTGGGAATAGGAAAGATTTCCTACAAAAAAAGGATTAGGCCAAAATAGAAATCAAACTCTTTTTTTATTGTGGTCCTATCTGTCCTTTATGTCGCAGAAAAAACAAGCCAAGGAGTTTTTCTGTTAAAGTACTTGGTCTGATTTTACTACTTTACTACTATTAATATTTTTCTAAATATTCTTAGCAGCTTTGAATTGGTTTTCTTCTTTAAGTGACACTGCTGCCAGATAAAGAGCTTAGACAAGTCCACTCGATAACCACTGACCTCTTAAAGAATCTACTGAACTAGTTAGGACCTTGACCATGTTTCATTCTTGAATAATATTAATACCAGCTTCACACAGCAGCACACAGTTTAAGTACAACTTTTATTAATACTGGAATCATCACAGTGCGTTTTGTTACATTAGCAGTGACTAAAGTTAACAAAAAAGGGTCAATTTTACAAAAAGGAAGACAAAAGAAAACCTTATCATTAGCAACAGAGGCAAACCAACCTTAGACATTGATTTGTAGTAAAGAAGAAGAGGGGAGAAAACAAAAAAAAACAAACAAACAAAAAAAAGGCCATGAAGGACGAAACCACAGTGCCTGCAAGGCTACATGGGAAGGAAGAGAGAGGAGCAAGACGTTGGTTTGTACAGAAAGAAAAAGCAGATGTTTGCCACAATGTAATCCTTTTGAACAAAACAGCCTTGTAGAAAGGCTGTCAATGCCCCAGTGATCTGTGGAGAGATTTAATTGTAGAGTTCAGATGGAGACTGTCGAGGAAGAAGAAGAGCAAGCGAGCAAGCAAAAGACACTACCAAGAACTGGAGTATTGACACTAAGACATTCAGTTTAGTTACAGTAACAGTGGCAACAGGAGGCCACATTGGCCACTCTGTTCTGCATGGCTGTATGACAGAAAGTTGCAAAGTGTTTCATCATGTTCCCATCAAGGACTTCACTCAGACCCTCGTGTGCCTTTGCAAAATCTACCTTAGTCATGTTTGCCTCAGATGAGTGTTTGCGGTTGTATGTGTGTGAATGTTTTGTGGACCGTCTGAAGCATTAGCACGAAAGATTGACAGATTGTGTGTGGGAGGTGGGAGGGAGGAACAGTAGGGGTCTTAACCACATGTCCTTGTGCAACACACATATGCATGCACTCATGCAAACACACATTCAGTACAACCTGGGCAGATGGCTAAAGGGAGTGGGTTGTTCTTGTACATCGCACAAACCCACAATACTTCTCTTGGTCTGATCAGGAATACAGCCCGTCCTTCAATGGGCAGCGCACTTTCAGATACAGCACAGTTCGATGAATAGCTTCAGCATGTTCATTTACATAATGCCATATGGGTTTTAATTTTATTTATCACATACACTGCATCAATGTATCTGAAGGGAACCGGTGCTAGAGGAGAACTCTGCAACACAAATAAGGCTGTTGTTTACTGAATTTACATATAGATTTCTATCAGTATATTAAGGCTGAAAGCAAATCCTTGCAGTGCAAGTTTGTCAATTTCCCATAAATCGGACTAATCTGGGAAATGCAGCTGAAGTGCAGCCTTTCAACAAAAGAAGTTGTGTCTGGTCTGATTGTTTCTGGCTTCCAGGGTCTACTTTACCCTACTTTTAGCGAAAAGACAAGATGTTGACTGCTGAGACTCAAATTTTGCTCGATCTCTTCACGCTGTAATTGTAAAAAAAAAAAACATATGTCTTCAACATATCAAACAGTGGGTGGAGATTAATGCAGTCGATTGAGTTTTATTGGCTTTTAAAGATTTGTATGCGAGATATGGTTATGAAAAGATGTTAAAACATCAGCGGCTACACCTTTTACTGTTATCGTAATCTCCAGATCCTGCTTTCAGTGTCAGCTGAGGCACCGCTCTGGGGTTTAATATGGCTTTTTTATTGATTATAGCTATATGTCCTGTAGCAGCAATTGGCTAGATGGATGTTTTCCCTACTACAGTACTTTCTGTGTTGAACACATCTGTCTTTTTTGTATCTCTTGTAATTTTGTAACATTTAAATAATTTTACATTGTAATCTTGTTTTACTCTTCTAACTTCTATCACATTTATTCATTTCAGTTCAAAACATTAGGAGTTTTGCAATTTGCCATCTCTCTTGTATGGTGTTTGCTCATGTTAGATACTGTTAGAAGCTTTAAGCAGATTAGGTGACATCACTAAGTATTTTATTTATTTATTTATTTATTGTCAGCTTTCCTTTTTTGGCTAATTTTACGCCGCTTGTTAGCATTAACTGTAATTTCAATTTGTGACCACACCGGTAGCCTGTGCTACGTCCACATTGCCGATTCTGATTTCATTTTTTGCCCTTTTATGTTCAAGTGTCACATTGGTGAAATGCCAAATTTAACTGAAATGTGAGCCATTTACAACATCTTTTGTGGAATTAAATCATTTACTTTCCTGACTATAATATGTAAAGTCCTTTGAGCTCCCCTACTCTCTATTGATTAAGTTACATCTTTGTGGTCCTACAAACTATGTGCTTTACACTCCAGCTGATTTCATGTGATGGCAAAAGGTAAAATGGCCCACTGCATGCTGATATACTGCCTTCACTTCCATCATGGTTTGTCTGACCATCTCACCGAGAAACCATCAAAGTAACATAAGCTGTTTGTGAGACCATGCCAAAAAGATGTCCTCGTCAAAATTAATTAATATGTAATCTAGCACTGAGATGGAGCATCAGGCATCCAGCTGCCTGCTTTGAAACCAGCTTATGTTACTTATGTACAGATGGAAGAAGATTGGCCTAGCTGATGCTTCCAACCCTTCTTTGAACAACACACTCTGGGCCCATAATGATACCACCCATTACCACACACATTCAAAGTGCTGCACACATGTATACCAACATCTACTATAGCGATACACAGAGTGTGTATGAGTGTGTGTGGGGGGGCATAAAAACAAAGCTAAGCATTTATTCACTGTGGCCTGTGATGAAAATAAAGACTTGATCAGAATTTTCACTAGGTCTGATGGGCTGTGAGTGTAGCTGCTCGCACTCTGATTCTGACGAATGTTTTCTAACTTGTCAGCTCGGCTTTGTCCCTGGCTGTAGCAATCACTGGATGGAGGTTGGAGGGGGGGGGGTACAGTAGTCATAAAACAAAAACAAAGAGGGAGAGGGAAAAGGAAGAGAGGGACATACTGGTGTGAAAAATTTCGTT